>NW_019102046.1:0-3639 GCF_001856785.1 Myzus persicae | reverse complement strand
AAAAATATGATCATTTATATTTATTATTTAAATTATTTTTTTTTACTTAACTATACAATATTTATATAAAAATATATACATAAAGTAACATCAAGTAAATTTTATATTAATATTTATCAAAATAAATAATAAATATATTATAAATTAAATGGAACTACATAGATAAACAAGCTATAGGTAATTATAAGTTATAACTTATAATCGTACCTACTATTTGGAATTTGGTTAGAATATTTACAATAGTAACATCACTATAATTAGCAATTTGCAGTTAATAATATAAATCTTTGATTGTAGGGAGTATATATGATAAGGATATGATTAATTGTGCTGGATAGGTATTATTTTAATTTTAGATTCTGAGCGGAGCTGATTGTATTGATTGTAAAACGTGAGATTTTTCATGTATTTTTTTATTTCTTAAAATATCGATAACATTTTCTAAGCTTGGGCAAAAAGCTTGAAGATTTAATACATAGGTACCAGGTACCTATACAACCAAAAAATAAAAAAAATATATGAATACAGTTATGTTAAAGATATTGAAAGTTTGAATTTGAATGAAATTAGATATTTAACA
Source organism: Myzus persicae (assembly GCF_001856785.1). Classification (NCBI taxonomy): domain Eukaryota; kingdom Metazoa; phylum Arthropoda; class Insecta; order Hemiptera; family Aphididae; genus Myzus; species Myzus persicae. The sequence goes on along the minus strand of NW_019102046.1, from coordinate 3,059 downwards.
TTTTAAACAAAGAACAGCGATTTTAGTTCTATTGTTGTAATTTAAAAATACATTCTTCGTTGGTATACCTACTTGAAACATTTAACGTTTTCTTTTTTTTACGTGGTATCGAGGACCGGAGGAGGAACTGCTGTTGGTATTGCTTCTCCTACTTTTAACGTACTTATATTATATTATTATATTTTATACACACAATGCCATTTTAAAATGCAATGTTTTTCGTAAAAATGTATTCAACCTACCGTATTACTAATAATAAAATAAATTACTATAAGTAGCACTATAAATATAAAATATATTTAGTAATGTCGGTTGACGGACCGATTTCGCTCAGAATTGTTTTTCGTACCTAAGTAATGATTAATCATTAAATTGACTAACTTATGTTAATACCTACACACAATTCAATATAATAAATTGTAGGTATATAATAGGTAATAGCGATGACTTTATTTATTTAAAATATTTCATAAGATCGTTTATTTTTAACGTTTAATATTTAATAATTCAATTACTAATTAAACTTACCGAAGACACGTATGAAGTTTTGTAGCTTTTGCCATGAAATCTTCCCACATCGGAGTTCCATTCTGAAATTTAAAATTGAAAAATATAAAATAACTAACAATATAATATGATATTTTAGGAAGATAACTAAACCAATAAAACTTAATTCATACGGTAATGCATATTAGGCAAGTTTGTTCCGGTCACTAAAATCGACTATAGCTAGAGCAAAACCATTGCCAAATATAAATCGCAGTACCTAACTAGCAAATAGTAATCGTGATACCTTATAATACTATATGATGGTCTTTCATATGGTTTCCCGCTGTTCTATATGGTAATTGGTAACTAATGGCAGTTTGCGTGTTTAACGGGTGCCTTGTTTTCGGCTCATTTTTCAATTTATCGTCTCAATATTTTGAATCATTTTGAGTTATTTATAGACATTTTAGATTAAATTTTTTTTTAGATTTATGTCAGTAAAATTTGTTCGTTGATCAAAGAAAGTGAACAATTATTTGTGATTTTTTACAGACGGCTGCATGAAATATATTTGGAATTATGAAAAATAGGGTAAATAATAAATATTCTCTTATCTTAAAAAAGGTGTATTATAATTATTTGATGAATATATTCTTGTGTACAAAGGATTCTGTGCTCGATGATTTTTGTCAAGATACAATTTATTGTATATTTGTATTAATTAAACTTAAAAAAATTTGGGTGTAGGCCGAACTGGTTTGTTATTGCTACGCATCCACAATAATAATAGTAATAATAACAACAGTTAATAGTTATGTAAGTGATAATAAAGTGATTAATCGCTTTATCAAATAGGTATACCTCCAAATATTATAAATATAAAGGTTAATAATAAGAATAATTATGCAAACAAAATCAAATTTAAATTAAGATGGCGACCAAAATTCTACTGTGCATATTAAAATTGTATCAAATAGAACTTAATAATTTAGCAGAGATCGTCCCTCGACGTTTTTTGTAGCCCCGCTTGGCTATACATTTTATCTGTTTGGCCCCCGAGTCAGAGTTCTACAAAATGTTATTTATGATAAACTAGATTATATTGAAACCCATGTTGAAGCAAATTATCATAATATCTTTCCAGCTACTAAAAAAAAATTATGGTCCTGAGTTAGGCTTTTGGAGTTTGATAGTTTGATGTATACAACGGTTTGATTATTCACAACCCAATACATATTATAGTAATAAGTTTTCCAGAGATTTATCAAATTGTTGGATTATTTAAAGCGATATACATCGACTATTATCTAGTGGTTGAGCGATACAAATATCGCCAAGATGACAAACTACATTTTGTTAAGATACCTATAAGGGCAGAGTCCACGAGGGAAACATACTTAATAAATGATTCCAAAAAAAACCGTAGTCTTATTACCAGTAACGTACGTAGGATGTTTTAATAGGGGAGGAGGAGGGGACTTGAAAATTAATTACAATTATATTTTTATTTTGTCCAGTGTAATAATTTCAGACGTTTAGGTGAGGTGTATGAAAACGTTTGTACAACTTCAACTTAACTTTTCTAGTAGAAAAATGCTCGGATCATTAACTTCAATGGAGGTTTTGGAAGTAAATTGGATCTAATTGGTACTTTTGAGAGGTCGAAATTTAAAATGTTCAGTACCTACTTTTAAAAATAATTGGGAAAAACTAAAATAAATGAATGACAATTTGTTAAAATTGGTAACCTTGATAAGACGGTATTTGCTTGGATTGTATTTGATTAATTTTAGTTTTTTTCTAAAAATGTTGATAAAAAATTATTAGTTCCGCCTAATAGTCCAGATTATTATTGAGAAGCATTTAAACTTCAAATGTTGACAAAACCACAATCAATTCAGCCTAGTAATGTATAAAATATTAAATTTATATAGCTAAGGCTTGAAAATGTAATACAAGGTTATCTTTCACACAAGTAAAAGTAGTTCATGCATTTACCAAAAAATTACTGATAATTTTTGGAATTTTGGTATACAATGTTTTTGCAAAAATTAATTCAATATCTCTCTGGGTATATATATTATTAGTTATTGGCTATACCTAATCTCATAAGACGAATTTACGTCATTAATTATACTAGTTGAAAATAGTTGAAACTTGATAAAAAAAAAGTAATAATAATAATAATATGGGCTGGGGCGGAGGTTTCAGTCCATTACCCCCTCCTCACCTGCGTACGACAATGTATCATTCTACAACATATTTTGTTTAGAAAATTAAATACTACTATACTACTTGCACATACACTTTAAACATGTTAATGACTGAAAAATCATTTACTTTTTAGTTTTTTGTTTTCCTAATCCATCTAACAATAGGTGTACAGGCAAGGCCATATCTGGAGGGGGGGGGGGGTAGTTTTTCATTCAAATTTTTTCGTTATACATTATATGGTAGTGAAATAACTATATATTAATATATTAAAAACTAAAATAAAAAACATTGTACCTAATACTAAGTGGACTAAACTGACATCAATGATACTCGGTGAGTTGAAAACCACAACGGAA
>NW_019102045.1:382512-404946 GCF_001856785.1 Myzus persicae | reverse complement strand
GCCGCCGCCGCCGCCGCCGCCACCGTATCGAGTTTCGTGACAAAGCGCACCGCCGCCGAAAGAGCCGACTCTAGCTGACATATTATAACAATATTTGCTTTGTACACTGTCGCCGTAATCTCGAAACGAGCCCGTTGTTCTTGTCGGTGTTGGGCATCACTATCATTATTATTGTTGTCGTAGAAATGTGCACGTACACGTCGCCTCGCACTGTGGTCGTCATCAAAACCGAACCGTTTCGGACAAAAAGGCCGACCGTTCGATTATTCACTGTACAACATGTTGGACTCGTATAGGTAACCGACGACGTTGTGCATACCGCGCTCACACTTTTTCCGACAAACGATACCAATAACATTCTGATAATATAGCGTTAAAAAACGACAATCGTAGTCGCCCGTGCGATTTTCACATACCGTTCGAGCGAGTGAGTACCAAAAATGATCAATAATATTAATATAATCGCACACCGTCCGAACGTTTGACGGTCTGCAGCAGCGCATTTGTCCCGTTTCCAATAATACGGCGGGGAAGGGGGGGGGGGAGGGTCAACGGGATTTACTCGCGGTTTGTTTTTCCGGATTAATTGGACGTACAAACACAATTATTGTAGTTTCGTCGTATAATAATACTCGCGGTGTTATTATATTATATCTGTGTCCACATCGCACGGTTTTTGATTTCATATAAAAAACCCATTGGCCGTCGCTATGCAATTTTCACTCTTATAAAATAGGTAATGATAGTGTTTGGAAATATCGAAATCTATGTACCTGTAATATTAATGCGATATACGTTTTTATAACGAGTTTAGGAGTATATTATAGCTGTTTGCCGCAGTCATATTTGAATCGGAGACAAAATATTAACTGTTCGAGTGTGACTGCAGCGCACACGATGATGATAATCAACAAGTGGTATTATGAACGCGAAAACAATTCGCATTTAATTTCACATTTTAAAGGTACGACGAAAAGCCGCGCGTCGACTCCTCCCCGTCGATGCGTGCCCAAACATCTTACGGGCGTCATACCCCATGGTACAGCCCGCCTAGCTGCGGTATAATGATCGTGAGGTACGTGCGCGCATTAATATTTATTTGGAAACGTAAAACTCGTACCTACCTGTACGCAGTATACGTATATATATATGTATATATACCTGCATCGTGGTATATACGATATACCTGTACGGTACATATATATATATATATATATACACATACCCACTATAATATATTTATCCATTAAATGCCTCATATACACTGCACTCGTACGCATATTACGTATATAGGTGGGTCCTATATGTGCATATATATATATATATATACGATTCTCAGCGTCGTCTCGCGTCCGTCGTGTGTGCGTGGAGCATTATATTTTTTATTTATACGTACATAATCCGCCCGTGCTTTTTTTTAAGAACGCGGCCGCACCCAATACCCCCATGAATAATGCTAATGAACCCGTTGGAAGGAGAGAGAAACTCGGTTCATAAATCATACACACGTTGTATACGCATATATATGTATACGGATGCCGTCGTGTTTTGACCGCCGCCGCCGCCGCCGCCGCCGGCCCCAAGTCTTGTCTTATACATAATATTATGTGCTCGCGTGTGTGTATAGTTTTCATTAGTTTTTTTAGTTTTTTTTTCTCTATCCGCCCGACACCCCACCACTTACTCCCTCCGCTCCGATCACTTGCCCTCTCGTTATACACACACACACACACACACATATATATATATATATATATATTACACGTTTAAGCCCTTTCACGCGAGACCTGCTGCAGTTTATATCGTTTGGCGAAATTATATATTACACACGCGCGTCGTTGCTATATACATATGTATGACCGCTAGTCGCTACCTATATAATATCGTATTTTTAATATAGCCGCATATTTCGTATATTTTTTTCGGGCAGCGTGTTGTATATTTTTCGACAATAATCGCTCGATGTCGTTTCGTATTACGCACACACACACACACACACACACACGCGCCTACCCGTACACGGGCGTCACGCTAGCCGCGACCCACTCGCCTCGGGCACGGTCGGGCTGACCGTTCATAATACAATATACACCGACAACCTGCAGGCGGCCGTCATATGCAGCAGCACGTGGTGCATATTATGGGCTTAAACTTCGTAAAAATACGTAAATTTCCGCCCCGTTCGGGTGTCGTCGATTTGCAGCTGAAATCGTTGTGTAACGTTCCGCCGGGCCCCGACCGAGTACAAAATATGTTTTCTCCCCCCTCCCCCCCCACCCATCAACTGAAAGTCGTGTGACCGCATACCATTTCCACTCCGATTCCTAGGATGTCCGTAATGTAACACTACGCGAATAATAGCTGTTTAGACTATATTTTAATTTATAAACTACTTGTTATGTCCTCTCGGACACAGTTTTTTACGATATTTTTTCATTTCATACCGTACGCTTAGGCGAAATGTGTATATCGCTACAAACTAATATCGCAACGAACGTTTCTTCGAGAGCGTTGTATTATATTTCGTCGGCCCCTTAAAAGTGCAACCCCTCGGTACTTGGCCAACACGTTTTTGCTCGTCTCGGTCTTGTATTATACAACACTCGGGATCTCAGCAACAACCAAATTCGAACAAAAAGATAATGTTTATGACAAAAAACCGTTTAGCGCATGTTATTAAAAAATAATGCCATAATAATCATTCCGAGCAATACAATTAATAGACATTTCAATGTAACAATGGAAAACGCGATGAATTGCAAGTAAATTATCAAAATGTCATCAACACTAATAATTGGTGATATCCTTTGGTACATATTTTCTTCGCTATGAAATATTGCCAAACTTGCAAAAACGTGACCGTGTCCAACATTTTTCCCGTTGCGGAAAACACATTTCACGGGTTGTCACTACTTAATAAGGAAACAAAATGCAAATCCTAGGGGCCTATCGACGTTAACTGTGAATGGTTGCTGTTTTAATCGAGATACTCAATGTCGTCATTGGTGTAGACTCGTTGTTCGCTCCCCACACGAAAATGTCTTATTTTGAGATATTCGCATCGATATAAGAAAAAAAAAACTCATTAGTCGGTGGTTAATTAAGGAACAAGGGGATGAGTTGAGTCGGTATGTAGCCATCATAGGTATCCGTCTCTTAAAATAGACTCCACTGCGTATATAATAAACATAAAAATATATTTTGAATCAGCCGAGTGTGCGGTTTGTATTTACAGTATCGTAACGATATTATATATATATTATTTGCGTTTATCATAACGTCGTTATGATATGCACCCCGCGAAGGGTATTTTATATTAATATAATATGTATAGTTCGTGTGCGTCGAGGGGCACCGCGTACCCCCTTCCCCTATCCACCGCCGCTGATGCTGCCGCGTCTTCGCCCATCCCCGTGTCTTTCTTTGGGACGAGAGCGTTGGGTACTGCAGTCGTGGGGGTCGTTAGAGTCGAAGTGACAAAGAAAAACCCTTCGCCGAGTGCGAGCGAGAGAAAACTCGGTCGGAAAATAAAAAAAAAATACCCCCCCCTCCCCCTTCCCTTCGCCGCCGGAATAATAATAAAGTCGGCGCGTGCAGCAGTGTGTGCGAAGAGTATCGTTAAAATCCCATCCATAACGTGTGCGGGCTCGGCGGGCGCAAAGGTCGCGCGGAGGAGGAGGAGGAGGAGGAGGAGGAGTAGGAGGAGAGCTGATCGCGAAGAGTCGCGCGTAAAAAAAAGGGGTTGCGGGGAGGTGGAAGGGCGGGCGGTTTCCGACTCTCGGCGACGGGAATGTACGCGACGTGTATGCGACACACGATGGAAGGACGACCTTTTCCGACGTTCACGCGGACGGCCCGCGAGTGGGGGGGGGGAGGGGAGGGTGTGTGCAGCGCGAACCTCGGTAAAGGAACGGGGAAAATAAGAAATGAGAGAGAAGAAAAAGTGTACGAGAAAAAGTTAATATGTATTCCGGAGCGGATGTCGAAATCACGGCGGAGGCGGCGCGAGGGCGCCGTTTACGTACAATGTCGCTTATAGTATATATACATATATATATAGTTATAACTTATACGCCTAAGTTGTCGTCGTCGAGGATTTTCGTCACAAACGAGATTGCTGCTGCCAGCGTATCTATGTGTACATATATATGTATAGTAAACACAGGTACTGCTGGAATATTCCAATTTGCATGTCGAGGCGTATTCTGTATACCGTCTCGATTTCGACCTTTGACGTCGAGAAACATAATATTTGATAATACGTCATGTAACGTCATTGTGCGCACACCCATGCCTACCCGACTCGTGTATACATCCCGGGAGCGTATACAAATATAATTATAAGTAATATCAAAATCATAAGGTTTCTTAAAATTACTAAACTGTATAACCTCATCTGATATTTGTATTTTATATGTTATATTCATATACTTTAACGTTTAACCTATGTAAATAATTGTATATTGTATTTAATATGTATAATTCCCTCTAGCACATAAGTTAATCTTTACATTGTACAACATGCCAATAACCTTAGTTGTTACGGCTTAAATTATTAAAAATAAAAAATATATATAATTATTATTGCGACTGCGCAGAGAGAAAATTATTTTCCTCGAGTGTTTTCGGATAATATCGCTCGTAGATCGGGGCGGGGATCCAACTCGGGTTCTTTGCGTTTCCTCCAAAATGCAAAAATCTGGTTTTCGAAAATAAATACATCCTCCTCTTCCTCGACTGAAACGAAAAACGAAATCGACTGATTCTGTTAGCCGAACTAGCATTTTATGATCACCGTGTAGTACCTATACGTATACTTTTAAAATATTATTATTATTTTTTTATTTAAGTTTTTCTGACATCAATCAATTAAACTTATACGTTTTAAAATGTTGACAATTTTATATCAGATGTCATTGGATTCGAGATTATCAGGTGATAGATTAACAGAGTGCTATTTATATTTTATAGGTTTTTACACAATTTTAAATTTCTAACATTATTCACATTATTTAAAATACACAATTTATTACATTAAAATATTATAATATATAATATCCTATACATAGATATTTACGCTTTTCCGGCATTGCATCTTTAAATATTTAGTAAATTGTTTTCTTTATCCAATATTTTCGGATAATATTGCTCATTATAGTTTGACGGGGATTCAACTCTAGTCGTTTAGGTTTTCTGCAAAATTTAAAAATCTGATTTTTGAAAATGAAAATCTCATCGACTGAAGCGAAAAATGAAATCAAATTATTCGTATTAATTCCTCGTGTATGTTATCGCTTTTATGTGTTTACAGGAATGCATTTTGATAGTTAGCCTCCGTAACATTTTATAATCATCTGCATGACTTAGTTCCTATATATACTTGTAAAATATTAAAAAACATAATATCCTAAATAGGTACCTATACGCTTTACAGATGCCCAGCAATATGGCGTTATTATTTTCTATTTTCCCAGATAATCACTGTTCAAATGCCGTTTTCTATTTTCTCTCACTTTGCGCGTGGTAATAACCACTACATTCCAACGCCATGCGGACATACCAACGCGATGGGGATTGAAAACTCTTTAAAAATTATAAACGTACGTCTATATAGGCATATTATAATAATAACGTATCATTATGTCATAATTTCATTCTCGGCGTATAATAACAGAAACATAATTTTCGTACACACACACGATGATGTATATTTTTTTAAGTAAATGCCCTCGAGTATCGATTAATATTATTGTTGTCTATATATTATATAATATAATATGACGTATTATTATAATAATATATTATGTCCGTTCGGGACACGACGACGAGGACTAGCCGCCATCGTACATGCACGTACTTTTGTCGAGAACTAATTTTGTTTTGAATGTTTTGACCCACCCGCTGGTAAGGGTAATAATTACGTACAATATCAAATTACAAAAACAAATATGAGCGATCTTAAAATGAGGGATCGATTGGGATGGGTTTGCTCGTTTCTCTGTGGTCATTATAACAATGTGAAATCGACAGCGTGGTTATGTGCTTATGTTATTATCCTTACAGGACATTTGTGCTTTTCTCATACCTTTCATCCCGTCGTTGGTGCCGATTGGTAAATATTAGAATGCGTAAATAATTTTTGCATTCCCCATCCATATGAAAGAAACATATCACAGACAATACTTTATCATTAATCAGATAGCGAAACACAAAATTAAAAAAGAAAATATTTTGCCCCTCCCTTGAAAAATTTCTTGCGGACGCCCTTGGTTGGTGTCCAATCCCTTTCCTAACTTTGAAAGTTTGGTGTTGAAATTAACCCTCAGCTACTTCTCTTTAAAAATTTTTTTTTTCTTATCTACAATTAGTTGTTATCATTAAGTGTTCTAAACCCTATAATTCTTAAAGCTTTGATTTACCAGGAAAAATAATATGCACGATATCCACTATTATTATTTATAGCCAAACGGTGATGCAAAAGTTTGCACCTATAGATAAAACTGTTCATCATTTTTATTCAACGTTGTTTAATAAGTTTCTAAGACATTTTTTGAGAATCATTATTTGGTAGGCGTAAAGCACATATTTTTCAATAGTAAAAAGGGTTTTTAGATTGGTGCGCTTGTGTAATAATATTTCCAAACGGTAGATGCATAAAATGTAAATAAATTTGAATTTGGTTCGCCTTTTGGGAACTGTGTGATATCATAGAACTTGGAAGATATTTTACTTCTGGTAAAATTATCCATTATGTTTGGTTTGTCTCAAAAAATTCATACATTCACAACCCGACAATAAATATTGGGACCATTTATTCATCAATGCAGCAATGATTTAATGATATTTTTTGCTTTTGGTTTTTTATTTTAACACCCGACCTTCAGGATACGGTTATTTTAATTTTATATGCAAGTTAAACTGAACCAAGGATATTAATTTATATTTAAGTCATGACAGAAAAAAAAACTATGCAACATGAATATTTTTATTTCAACCCCATAGTAATTTAAATAGTATCTGCAATCAAGTAATAAAACATTTGGAAATAAAAATATATTATTGTATCATGATGATAAATATTCGAAACATAAACAAAATAATATCAACATAGAATTAGCTTATAAAAACAATCAGTATAAAGTAAAACTGGTAATAACAAAATATTTAACACAAATATAAGAGTACATTATTTGGAAAAAAAAATTATAATGCCTACACTTTTAAGTTTAATTGTACATAAACGTTTAATACATAAAAATTATAGTACACATTTCGTTGATATAAACAATGTAGCAGATGTTGAACAAACAGTGTAAGATATCAGTGCTGTATATACAAATCATAAAACCCCAAAGAGGGGCCATGGCGGCCGAGTTCCTAACAATATCCTACACGGAAGAGTTTTAGTTGGGAGGCTGTTTACATTTTTTTCCCAAAAACTTTGAATTTCACTCGACAGACGAATAGTTTGGGACGATACCAAGTATCCTCTGTTATCGCCTATATACACGTTCTGTAACGCAAACTGCAAACGTTATTGGAAGAAATTAAATAGTCTCTAAAAAAAAAAAAGATGATTTAGCATCGTCAATAGTTTTTTGAGATTTCCTATGGTGAGATTGTGTTAGTAAAAATAATCGTATTAACTTACACAAATACACAAGACAATATACTCATACTTGCTGGCCGTGGCCCGACCTCGACATAAGATTTGGAGCCATACACTTAAACAATACAATATTTATACAAAACAGTTATAGAGCGTTGGCCATTATTTAAATAAATCTAATATTATATCATAATAGTTTAATCAATACTTTTGTTTTTGGATACATATAGAAAAATTAGTAGTATTAATATTTCAGTGAATTTCGTCGGGTTCTCCGTGATGGACTTTCTACGAATTGATAACTTTTTTAACTTTTAACTTGGCACCACTATATAATACGACCTATAATAGTTTACAACACTACCTATTGACCTTTAAAACCATGCAAAATCGTCGCCGTACGGTATCGTATATCGTGTTGTGATGTCCAACTATTTTCTCCGGCAAAACTAAATTATTATGACATTGCTTTCGTCCACAAATATTTTTTTATGATGGAAATATTATGTTTCCATCACTACATTGTACTTTTTTTTTTTTATCTTAAAAGTTCGTATGGTATATACTTAAACATTTCACGGTGTAGTATCTCCTGATATTGCAGTGTTTCGAACCGGTAATCTTACCGCAATTGACAAGATTTGTAGTTTAGTTTGATTCGACGGGAACGTAAAAGTCATGCTAACTTTGACAGTATACGGTAAGTAGGTACACGAGAAATGAGTATATATCTGAAAAGTGATATTTTCTCACACGAAGCTAGCAAAAAATCAATTGTTCGTCAAATTAAATCCATTTCAATAATTATAATATAATTACAAATTAATAACAATGAAACGCAATTGTTTAATATCGTTATTCGCATACATCGAACGAGAATTATTATGAGGCATATTATAGAGAGGTTCGACGGCATTATTATCATATATGTATAATACAACCGTTATTCGTACCATTGACCACATACCGCCGTCGCGGTATTATATAGTCGTCGAAGTCCTATACAGCCATATGTTCTAGAATGTAATATGGCTCAAAACACGGTATAAAAATACATCACATGTACATTATGTGTTATTATTACATTACGTTAATAACTCGCGTACGTGTACCTATGTACCTACCTACCTACCTGGATAAAAATAACGATATTTTCATCATTGTGATTGACCGACGGAATGGCGATAAAACGAAATACCGTTCGTCGTGTGCGTACTGTACTTGCACTATTAATATATGTACTGGTGGTGTATATACTACTGTACTGCAGTCGTTATTGTTTTAACGCCGCCGCCGCACGCATACCGTAAACCCGCGGGACTGTGTATGAAACGATAACCGGTCCTTACCGCGCGCGGTATTACCGGTATAACGAGTGTACCATATATGCCGCCGCCGCCGGTTTATAACCATATCTGTAACGTCATGTGCATCATCAATATGCCGACAATGCACCGCACGTAGTATTGGTCGTACGCGATTCGACGAAAAAAATAAGACCGGACGTCGGTAAAAAAAAAAAAAAAATGCCTAACAACAATAATAATAATAATAATAAAAAACCGCGAAACGACTGCGGCGGCCATCAGCGGACACGGCAATACATATTTCATAACGCGCCGAGGGAGTTCCACATTATATTATTACTGTGTACACATCGCTCGTGGCGCAGTCGGACGACCGATCCGAATGCTTCTCATTGCCTACCTACGTGTCGGGTGCCTACACATGCATACCCGTAGTACTGTATACAATATACATATACCTATAACCCGTGCATGCGGTACACGCGATGGTAAGTCACGATTTTTTCGTTTCGCCAAAAACCGTTTCGACCGCTCACAAAAGGATCGGCCAGACGTCGAACTGCGTGCACCGGCGCGTAGGCCCGTACGGTCTCGCGGGTTTCCGAACGGAAATCGGAAATCTGTTTATACTGTCTTTATACTTGCGATATGATTAATTATTGTCGTCGTCGTACGTTGCGGTGGTCGGGTCGGGTGACCGTTCGTTCAGCGGTAAACGGAACTGACGACCGCGGAAATGGGACATCGGATGCTTGATGCGCAAAGCTATGACCGCAACTGCAATGTCGTGCGAATCTCGTGTTGTGCAACTGTTGTGTGCTGTCCAACACAACAATAGGATTGCATCGAAAAGTACGACCCAACGAAAACGAGAACGAAGATGAGACCTTGACGTGGGAAAATGCGGTGCATGTTGCATGGGCGTATGTAATTTGCTCCAAAAACAGCCCCCCCCCCCAAAAAAAAAAATATATGTAATTTGCGCCACATCTAAAATTGTATTTAGATAATTTGCGCCAAATAAAACTAAATAAAAAGGCCATATGTAATCTGCGTCATCGTTTACCTACAAAAATTGTAATTTGCGCCATAGTTCACCTAATTGAAATTGTAATTAGCGCTACAAGTAACACGAACACCATGTATATTAAATAAGTAAATTTTCGTTTAGTAATAAAACATATAAAAATCAGTCATATTATAATTATAAATAAATGTATAAATATTGTAATGTATAAATATAAATTTTCGTTTAGTATGTACAATTTTCGTAATATAACATTTAATTTTTGAATTAAAATACCTAGCTACTTATAATACCTAGCTTACTCACGAATTTTTTTATATTTATAGCTCAATGAAGAAACCAAGCATTTTCTGTCAATTTTATTTTGTCTGTACTCTGTAGTGTTCATATATTTGTTGAAAAGTTTCCAAACGAATTTTATTTTTAGTAATAGAATTTCGTTTTTTAAGATGTATACTTTTAATTTTAATCAAAGTTTCGGTTTGAAATCCTTTCAGTACGTCCAAAAAGTGGTAAATAGTAGGATGTGGATGATCGAACTCGGAATTGAAACGTAAATGATATGATTCGCAAGCATTAGAGCTAGTGACGCGATATCCACAGCCCAAATTATTGGTGGAAATTTGGCCTCTTCACAGATATATGTGTCAACTAAATAATCGGCATATTTTTGAAATCTCATGTCATTAGGAATCGATGACATAAAATCTTCAATAAAACAGTTACTGACCTCATTTGGAGAAATAAATTGCAACCCAAATGTATGGTTTAGGTTTAGCCACTTGCTTTCTTCTGTTTTATTATTTTGATATACGTTGGATAAGCCTAATTCCTGAATTTTTCTATACCACGATTGAGTTAGGTGAAATCTACAACCAAATATTTTAGTGTCATCTCAGACTTGTCTCAATGCTACATGAATTGCTTCTTCAAAATCAGATATAAATAAATTTGGTTTTAGAGAAAGTTCACGTGCATTACAAAAATGTGTGATATTTTTAAATAAATTTGCGTAAGTTGAAGTTTTTTTGTCTGGAAGTAATGCAAATAAAAGTGGTATATAATGATCATTGCATAAACCATGCAAAGTAAACAATTGCGTAAATAACTTGGGACAATATTCAAAAGTTCTATCCATATATATAATCTCATATTATAGCATTTAGTAATGGTTTTGAATTTGCTTATTTTTTAATTTTGCTATTCGCTTATATTTTACACCATGACGGCATGACCATTAAATATGCTTTGCTTTGCTATGCAGATGACGATAACGGTATGCGTTGTAACGTCACTAGAACACCAGTACAAGTTAAAAATAGTAAAACACAGAAAAACGATACTGGTTAGTGGTTAGTAAAACTACTTAAGCTTTTATGATAGACTAGCTGCCAGTGGAACTCGCTGTCGTGAAACTCGGGGGCTTGTGAGACTCGGCGATGCAGACGACAATGTCGTTGAAATTACTTATAGAAGTCACTTATGTTGACGTCATGGGTGGTCAAAATACAAAAATTTAGGAGGTGATAAGGATTTTTGATAAGTCTTGGAAGTCTCGTTTCGAGCGCGGGAATGTTTGAAATTCCAGTTTCAGTGTCTAGAAATGTCACTCCACCCACGAAAATCGGCAATTGAATAATACGGTTCAAGTCGCATGTCTGGTGCTTTTTCGTATGTAAAAGAATGTAAATTTGAAATTAATGTTGGAATGTCTAGCCTTTTTACTTTCTTTTTTTACACATTTTAACTTTCTTTTTTCACACCTTTTTACTAATTTTTACTAATTTCTACACACCATTTCACTTTCTTTTTTCACACCTTTTTACACATTTTTCTCACATTTTTACCAAATTTTCACACCTTTTTACCAAATTTTCACACCTTTTAACTTTCATTTTTCACACCTTTTTACAAATTTTTACTAATTTCTTCACATCTTTCTACTTTCTTTTTTCACACCTTTTACCAATTTTTTCACTAATTTTTACTAATTTCTTCTCACCTTTTTACCAAATTTTCTCACCTTTTTACCAAATTTTCACACCTTTTTAGTTTCTTTCTTCACACCTTTTTACTTTCATTTTTCACTAATTTTTACTAATTTTATCACACCTTTTTACCAATTTTTCACACCTTTTCACTTTCTTTTTTCACACCTTTTTACCAATATTTTCTCACCTTTTTACCAACTTTTCACACCTTTTTACTTTCTATTTTCACACCATTTTACTAATTTTTCACACCTTTTTGAAAGAAGAAAGTATAAAGGTGTGAAGAAATTAGTAAAAATTAGTAAAAAGGTGTGAAAAAAGAAAGTACAGAAGTGTGAACAAATTAATAAAAATTAGTAAAAAGGTGTGAAAAAAGAAAGTAAAAAGGTGTGTTAAAATTAGTAAAAATGGGTGAAAAAATTAGTAAAAAGGTGTGAAAAAAGAAAGCAGAAAGATGTGCAGAAATTGGTAAAAATTAGTAAAAAGGTGTGAAAAAAGAAAGTAAAAAGCTGTGTTAAAATTAGTAAAAATTAGTGAAAAATGAAAGTAAAAAGGTGTGAAGAAAGAAATTAAAAAGGTGTGAAAATTTGGTAAAAAGGTGAGAAAAAAGAAAGTGAAAAGGTGTGAAGAAATTAGTAAAAATTAGTGAAAAAATTAGTAAAAAGGTGTGAAAAAAGAAAGTAGAAAGATGTGAAGAAATTAGTAAAAATTTGTAAAAAGGTGTGAAAAATGAAAGTTAAAAGTTGTGAAAATTTGGTAAAAAGGTGTTGATATGTATGTTACCTACCTAATTAATATTTATACTATTATGTAATCGGTATCGACGACCGCGCGATACTGCGATAGCCGTTTCATATTATAATAAACAGTCTTAATTAAATCGTACCCGCTGTAAGTTGTCTTGTCGTCCGCTGCTCCCCGCGTGTCTGTCTAAATATGTGCAAACATAATAGGTGTGAAAATTTTGGTAAAAATGTGAGAAAAAAGAAAGTGAAAAGGTGTGAAATGTTGGTAAAAAAGTGTGAAAGAATTTGTAAAAAAGTGTGAAAAAAGAAAGTAAAAAGCTGTGATAAAATTAGTGAAAAAATTAGTAAAAACTAAAAAGGTGTGAAAGAAGAAAGTTAAAAGGTGTGAAGAAATGAGTAAAAAGGTGTGATAAAATTAGTAAAAATTAGTGAAAAAATTGGTAAAAAGGTGTGAAAAAAGTTAAAAGGTGTGAAGAAATTAGTAAAAAGGTGTGATAAAATTAGTAAAAATTAGTGAAAAAATTAGTAAAAAGGTGTGAAAAAAGAAAGTGAAAAGGTGTGAAAAAAGTTAAAAGGTGTGAAGAAATTAGTAAAAATTGGTAAAAATGTGTGAAAAAAGAAAGTAAAAAGGTGTGAAAAGTTGGTAAAAATGTGTGAAAGAATTTGTAAAAAGGTGTGAAAAGAGAAAGTAAAAAGGTGTGAAAAGTTGGTAAAAATGTGTGAAAGAATTTGTAAAAAGATGTGAAAAGAGAAAGTAAAAAGGTGTGAAAATTTGGTAAAAAGGTGTGAAGAAATTAGTAAAAATTGGTAAAAAGGTGGGGAAAAAGTTAAAAGGTGTGAAGAAATTAGTAAAAATTGGTAAAAATGTGTGAAAAAAGAAAGTAAAAAGNAAAAAGAAAGTGAAAAGGTGTGAAGAAATTAGTAAAAATTAGTGAAAAGGTGTGAAAAATGAAAGTTAAAAGGTGTGAAAATTTGGTAAAAAGGTGTGAACATTTTGGTAAAAATGTGAGAAAAAAGAAAGTGAAAAGGTGTGAATTGTTGGTAAAAAAGTGTGAAAGAATTTGTAAAAAAGTGTGAAAAAAGAAAGTAAAAAGCTGTGATAAAATTAGTAAAAACTAAAAAGGTGTGAAAAAAGAAAGTTAAAAGGTGTGAAGAAATTAGTAAAAATTGGTAAAAATGTGTGAAAGAGAAAGTATAAAGGTGTGAAAAGTTGGTAAAAAAGTGTGAAAGAATTTTTAAAAAGGTGTGAAAAGAGAAAGTAAAAAGGTGTGAAAAGTTGGTAAAAATGTGTGAAAGAATTTGTAAAAAGATGTGAAAATAGAAAGTAAAAAGGTGTGAAAATTTGGTAAAAAGGTGGGAAAAAAATTGTAAAAAGGTGTGAAAGAAGAAATTGAAAAGGTGTGAAGAAATTAGTAAAAATTGGTAAAAAGGTGTGAAAAAAGTTAAAAGGTGTGAAGAAATTAGTAAAAATTGGTAAAAATGTGTGAAAAAAGAAAGTAAAAAGCTGTGATAAAATTAGTAAAAATTAGTGAAAAAATTAGTAAAAACTAAAAAGGTGTGAAAAAAGAAAGTAGAAAGGTGTGAAGAAATTAGTAAAAATTAGTAAAAAGGTGTGAAAAAAGAAAGTTAAAACGTGTGAAAAGGGAAATTAAAAAGGTGTGAAAGTAGATGGTTAAAAGGTGTGAAAGAAGAAAGTTAAAAGGTGTGAAAAAATTTATTTTTTATTTAATGTACTAAATTTTTTCCCTTTTTAATAATTTTTTCACACTTTTTTACTTTCTTTTTTCACACTTTATGTGTCTGACCTGAGATGGTAAATTCCAACAATATTGAAGTTGAAAGTGTGGCGCAAATTACCTAAATTAATTTGAATATGTGGCGCAAAATACATGTTACATTTTTATATTTTGGCGCAAATTACATACGTCCTTAAATGTACCTTTTGATGGCTCAAATTACAGGTAATTAAATTGGTGCAAAATGCCATCTCTCTGTTGCATTGCGGTCGTACGTGCGCGGCCGATCCTGCTGCACACTGTGTCCTCCTTCGTATCTATTTTATTATTAAATAATAAATACGGCAGCAAATATAAAAAAAAAATATCCCCCGTAGCTAACCTTATGGAAACGCGTGGGTACTGATCCGAGGACAGCCGCGACTGATGCGATTTCCGCGCGATGCCAACACATCAATAATTTTGTTTTCAAAAGTATAAGACCCAACCCAACGACTTTAGAACCCGAAGACGGACACGTGGTAGGTACGATAAACTGTAATATATTGCTGTGGTCTATGGCTTCTGATCCTGCACTCAGCGTCCTCTTTCGTGTTAATTATGTGCGGCACGCTAATCGAGTCGGTGATATCAATAACGATCAAAGCGTATGTAAAAGACGATTTTCGTACTAAAATAATGTTGTGTAAACGTTCCGCGGTGACTTTGGCCGCCCCGTTCCAATTCGCTTTAGGTACTCGTCACTATCGTGCATTTCAAACAGACGAAAACACGTTTCCGGTCCCGCATCGCTATTGTCACGTAGAAATCACGGAGCGTATATCGTTAAAATAAATTTATAATTATTGTGGAGTGTATGTTTAATGCATGCAAAAACACGTCCTCGTCGAATGTGTCTCACAAAGGTCGGGCGCAACGGTGAAAACGATTTTTTTCTCCAACGATTGTAATACGTAATATTATCATCGTGTGTACGATATCGATCGTCGCTTACATTATTATCGCGTGCGCATAATATTATACATAAACATAATATTATTATAATAATAATATATGGAGCACGAAAACGAATTATGCGCAGACGCATAGAGTTTGTTTGTTCCCGTTTGAAGTGCGCGCATTAATGCACATCCTGCTGCGTTGTATATAATATTTTCGGATGTATTTTGTTTATATATGCCTTACTTATTGAACTGAGGCCGTGTGATATCAACGTAATCATTAATGAAATAAAAAAAGAAAACGTCTCGATAGAAACATCGTACAAACATAATCGATATTGATTCTCGCTGGTTGTATGATGCAAGTGCGACCACGGTTACCTGTGTATCGTGCATCGACAGGTTGCAGTTGTCGTTCAACTTACGTCAAACTTACTATTTTAACAATATAAGCATATATTTAATTATGAGCATTTAATAATAAATGCAATATTATTATTGTAGATTATTTATCAAATGACTTTAAGCATATATGTACGCAGACATCGGCTGGCCCTAATGATCCTAATATATGTCCATAGGATGCGTAGGTATTGAAATCATTGTTATACAAGTTAAGTTTCTGGGTCATAAAGTGTTATTTTCAAATAGAAAATTGGACTAGCACCCAGACGTCATGCATTAATAAATTATATTAAACAAAATAAACGACTTACAAATTGATCTTGTTGTTTGTTTCGGTCCAAGGGGAAAAAATGTGGTATCTTTGTGGTACGTTTCTGAAAATAAAAAGGTCTAATTAAGTACTTAATTTTCTACTTGAATACCGAAATGCTTCGTCCACGTGAACGAGGATTCATATGGTGCGTCTCACGTTTGAGAGATAGAATAGGTTGATCGAAAAAAATAAAAGTCGATTTTTGAGATGGTAACAAAAAGATGTACTTATTTAAACAATTATACACATTGTGGACAGAGTGTAAGAGAACTTTGTACGAGAATATATAGTTAGGTTTACAACTTGCAACTTAAAATACAACGGCTATGTTATTAGCGGCCCGACCATCGAACTATAAGTCCTACAAACTGGGGAGATATAATTTTATTGCGCTTGCTGGTTTCTAGGAATGAATGGTATTTAGCCTGTTGTGAATAGAATATTATTATACAAAGTATCAACACATTGACCGCCAAAGGGATTTTCACTAGTATGTCACTGAAAACGGTTATTTCTCGTTGGATTTAAAATGTACAATGTTGCCATGTCAAGTGCACTTTCAGTAGGACGTCATGTTTGCGAACATAGTTATTAGTTTTTTTTGAATCAATATTCCTTTAATTTGGCAAAACTGTGTTTATGTAGATACGTATATTCAGGTACGTATAAGAAAAGACCGTGGCGGTCAGGACAAAGTTTGATGATATATTATAAGATCTCACGGCCAGGGACGGATTGGAACTTCGGACCAGCCCGGGAAAATAACATTATATTTATTAGCATTTTATGGTGTATTCATTTTTCCTACAAAAATGATTACCTATATTGTATTATTATATTAGTGAGGTTTGTATAGGCAAAAATAAGATACCAAGTTGTTATCAGATGTAATTTATAAATTAAAATCACTTTTCTTAAGCGGCTTTTCAAAATGTTTACTTTTAACCTCCTGTTTTCTACTTGCGATCCTTTTTCGGCGCTGTTCACGCTCCTAAAACGTTCCACTGACCTGAAAGTGGGACTGAAACATGAGAGCCCGACTGACCTGAAAGCAGGACTGAAACATGAGAGGCCGACTGACCTGAGAGCTGGACTGGACATGAGAGCCGGACTGACCTGAAAGTGGGACTGAAACATGAGAGCTGGACTGACCTGAGAGCCGGACTGACCTGAAAGAGGACTGAAACATGAGAGCCGGACTGACCTGAAAGTGGGACTGAAACATGAGAGGTAGACTGACCTGAGAGCCGGACTGAAACATGAGAGCTATCATGTTTCAGTCCTGCTTTCAGGTCAGTCCAGCTCTCATGTCCAGTCTGGCTCTCATGTTTCAGTCCCACTTTCAGGTCCAGTCTGGCTCTCAGGTCAGTCCAGCTCCCATGTACAGTCCAGCTCTTATGTTTCAGTCCAGTTCACATGTTTCAGTCAAGCTCTCAGGTCAGTCCGGCTCTCATGTTTCAGTTTGATAATATAATATCTGTGGCTTACACGAATTGTGTACTACATTGAATTTTCAATTACCGATGTGAGCGACCTACGGTTTGGTTTGACCAAAAGGTATTTGATCATAAGCCTCGCTCATAAATATTATATACTGTTATATACCGTCTAATAAACTTAAGAAAAAACGATAAACGCAACGTAATATTATGTACTTTGTTGAATTGATTTTTTTAAAACGACATGTAGATATGCATATATACATTATAGGTATAAACTCCCGCGCTCTCGGTTCGCGAACGCGACCGATGGGCTACAGATCAAATTTGCATACGAACTGAATATCGGCGAATCTTAAAAGACGTCGAGAGTGCGATCGGAGCACGGACGGCTATCGAAAAGACGAAACTGGTCGAGATAAAACTAAAAGGTCTAGAAATACGCACGACGAACGACCGTCGGCGGCAATTTTTGCGATCGAAGTCTCGGTCCCCCAAGGTCGGCGAACGAAAGAAAACCTGACACCAACGACCCCAAAAGGGTATGTGGAACGTTTTAGGAGTGTGAACAGCGCCGCAAAAGGATCGCAAGCGGAAAACGGGAGGTTAAAAGGGAACATTTTGAAAAGCCGCTTAAGAAAAGTGATTTTTATTATAAATTACATCTGATAACAACTTGGTATCTTATATCTGCGTATACAAACCTCACTAATATAATAATTTAATATATAGGTAATCATTTTTGTAGGAACAATGAATACACCATAAAATGCTAATAAATATTTTCCGCCCCTTTAAAGGACTGAAAAAAATTACTTCTTCAGTATGGTACATTTGACAGTTGCCCCCCCCCCCCCCCCCCCCAATCACCCAACTAATAGTGGGCCGGTAAAATGTCATTTTCCCGGGCTGGTCCGAAGTTCCAATCCGTCCCTGGAGTCATGGCGGTGTTAATACAATAACAAAACCTAAAGTTAAGCAACGCCGTCGGTTTACTACAACACTTTAATATCACCTGCAAATGTATTGAATAATATAATATTCTGGACTCGTCGGACGTACGTTATAGTTCGATTTTCTTCGCCATAAGTTGGTTGAATAGTGCTCAGCTACCAGCGCCCGTAAATAGGTACATGTACGAAGAATTTTTTCAAGTTCCCCATAAAAGGATCATGAATCATGATCATCGGAGGAAGGTTCAAGGTAAAAATGATAAGACGATCGAATCGTTTGAAATCAATATTCAACATCCTTATTGTAAATAAATGACCGTCGACTGCAATGGCATGCATTTATTGTTATTGTTTTGCTTTCGGGACGGCTTATGATGTAAGTATACCTGAACACTATATAGTATAATAAATGTTTTGTTTTTTTTTTTGTTATCGTATAATCACGTCGGCCGCAGGGTGGAGCTCGGAAATTATTTTATTACGGCAAAGACATTAATATTTATGTACTTTTGTTTTTTTATTTATTCCTTTACAAACCCTGCAGTTAGAGTTATCATAGTGTTTCAATTTGTTTGATCATATATATATATACTTAGATATATGTAGGACATAATTATTATAGTTACCACATACGGAGCGGAGTGTGATTCTAAACACGAGTTATTACATTGATGCGAGCGTAAATTTGTTGTTTAAACGACAATTTTGAACTGGTTTATTGTTACTGCGGGACAAATAATAATAATAATAATAATATTATGTGCACTTTCGAAATCACTGGAGTACTTGTAATTTATTTTGTCCTCATTGTTCTTGCGATGAAATGTTTATCGTTACACTATTGTGTCCGTCCCGTGCAGACGTTGCGGCAGCACACATTATTATGTATGTCCCATGTATTATGATACAGTTGACGTACATTGGTCTGTCTAAAGTTTGAACAAAATATAACTTCCGACGTTAACATCAGCTCTTTTACGCTGTAATGTCGTGTACCTGCGTAAAAAATTATGTGTGTACAGTATGTGTCATCGAGACTACGTGTGCCCGAATCTCTACATTTTTTAACATTTAATCTCGAATCACAACTATACAGGAGTAGATGCCGTAAAGCCTAAATTTAATGAACTTGTCTTCGTTTGTTTCCGAAATTTTAATTCGAATACACTCTCGAGAATCCCGAAGACAGTGCGCCTTAGCAAACCGCAGAGGACCGCTGTTATCTCTGTACGTTCGATGTGCATTTTGGTGTGGAGTGGATCGATTAATTATTTAAATCGGTTAAGTGTTATTATTAGATGGGCAGGTAAAGTTATGTACTCGTATAATAGTTAATATTAAATTACTAAATTGTTTCGTTCTTACATAGCTATTCGTAAATCGAATTCATGAGTTATATCGAAATCGGATAATTAGGTACAATTTATGTCGCAAATATATCTCAAAGTCATTAATTACCTATTATAAAGTCACGGAAATACAACGTATTTTATGGAAAGTCGTTGTGATGATATTAGGTGTTTAATGACTTTAAACTATTTGCTCCTCGTCGCATGTTTCTACAGAATTCGATCAATTGATATCAAAATCGATATAAATTTATATACAAGTCGATCGATTAAGCATATAAAATTTCTCTTTTCGGTAATTTGTAAGAATACCTATGCAGTGTATTCTTATATAGTATAATATATAGGTACTGTAAAACAATTAAAACATCATCCCCGTGTGGTAAAAATGAAATTCTCAACCCCTGCCCTAATTAACTTTAGTATGCACGCATTTATAATCCTACAGGATAACTCATACTGCACCGTCCTGATGTGTATAATTATATTATTACAGACAATAGCGGTGTAACGTTCGACCTCTGGTAAAAAATACTTTTGTTTTTATAATTATTATTATTATTATTATTGTAATCGAATTTTTTTCGGCTTATTAATATTATATGTTTCCTCTTTATTTTGCGACCACTACAAAATATGTCGGGTGACCGAGTACGGTAATAATAAAATCAAACGAGAACTAGAAACCCACTTAGAGTTGTGCAGGCTTATATCGAGCAGATAGACGACGCCGTCCATAATATGTCGTCGTATAATTTAATATTGTACAGCTCTCGTGTTCGTCCGTCCTCGTATTTTCGACGATTTATTTATTTTAACCTTTAACAACACCGCATGCGTTTTTCGTGAACCGTTTTTTTTTTCATGTAGGTATACTTGGGACGTCGCCAATCATGTCAGCCTTAAAAGCGCAGGCCATGTTGTAGTGGTGCTTTCCATGAGTTTATATATTGTGTTATACGTCCGAACATCCGACGGCCCTATAAAATACTCACAAATCAGATTATAAAAACATTAATTTGGGGATAAAATATCGGTGGAGGAGAAAAAATGATTTTGGATTTTCGGTCACAAACCACCAACGATGTGTTGACAAACCCAACAATGTAAAAATCAAATCGAAAATCACATTTATAAATATATATATTATATAGCTGTTACATAGTTATAACTAGCTAGGGCTAGGATTTCTATGTAAATACATATTTTCACTGTGACATGATAAATTATTTTAGGTAAGTGATAAATTCGATAAAAATATATTTTTTTTTTAATATTTTTACTTATTTTGCCTTAAGTTACATTTATTTTACATACTTCTCAATAATTCCATTTTTCCTGCATATTTCGACAATTCTATTCACACTGATCTAAAAATGAAATTGGTACACGAAGAAGCTATATCTCATTACCGACGCTTCCATCACAATCGTCTTTCCTCTAATAGCAACCCGTTCATACGAAATCTCGCACTCCTTTCTATTCTTGGAAACCCACCCAGACGTTTAAAACGAAAATGGTGTCGTGACCTACTCATTCACACCCTTCCCATCAACTAATCCAAAATCAGAGCTTCAGTTGTTGATTTTGTACAAAAAAAAAATGAATATTGATAGTGTCATTATAGTGGATGACTTCTCACGTCAAGCGTATCATGTGTAATTTACTCTAACCATATAAACTTATTGTGCCCCTATATAGATGATCCCTGTATAGATTGTTTATCTCAAATAAAAAAAAATAAAATTTTTTCCATTCATAAAGCAATTCTTAATTTTTTTTGCAATCTTTTTAGATTTCATATTTTCATTTTGTTATTACACATATATTTACATATCTTGTTTTTTTTTCTAATACATAATATTATCCAAGTCCTAATATTATAGCGTTCGCGGACGTCAAATATAGTAAATGGTGCATTTGGACGCGAGTTTCGCAGTGATGTACACATCAAAGGCTCCGTCGAAGCTTTTGAATAAATAATCCTGAAGAGGCTCAGATGACCGGAGTCGGGTCGTTTTCGTGCACCACCAGATTCGAGTCCGCGTGCTAATAACGGCATATAGATCGTTTAGTTTAATCGCATCATACGTATTTCGAAGGCGTGTTTCGGTTCTTGTCCGGTGGTGAATTAATTTTAAAGGTCCGGATACACACGCGCACACACACACACACACACACACACACGCGCGCGCGCGCGTAGGTTTATGTATCACACACTTCACACGAATTCGAGTGCTCTCTGCAAAGTCGTATTACATATATTGCTGTCGAACCGCGGTTATGTAATATACTGTTAATGCGTTTAACGGTCGACCGGGAAAGCATCGGAGAAACGCCTCGCGGAGAGCCTTGGCTCTTGGTTTTGCAGCGGGTGGGGGTGGGTGGCATCGATGGGGGTGATTTCGCTGTTATATATATATATATATATACGTCGAGCCGAGTTACATCGATAACGCGCGTGACGATCGGAAAGGCGGCGGCGGCGGTGACGGCAAAATAGCTTTGGGCGGGCGTGTGCGCGGGAAATTGGTCGTTTTCCCCAAAGGCGGTGCCCCACCGAGGTGGGTGAGCGACAGTATAGAGAAGGCGACCGTGTGTGTTCGCGGGCGGCCGGT
>NW_019102045.1:224292-382472 GCF_001856785.1 Myzus persicae | reverse complement strand
GGGTGGGCGGAAGTGAAAACGGAAACCGACTCGAAAAATAACCGAATATATTATTATACATATACGTCGCGTTTACACCGCGGGTTGTACACAGAGAACGCGGCCCGGGCAAAACCTACGTGTATAGGTATACAATATGTGTTCGTGTGGACTTTATTAAAAAGCGAACCGAACGAAATATATAAATAACAATAATAATATAACGACGTCGCACATCGTCAGTGCAGCAACACAATACCTTGGGTGCTCGGGGCGATAAACGATAGCGCACACGCGACACGGTGTCGGATTGCCCCGGAATGGTGGCCGCAAAATTACGATAATAATCATAACATATACTATAGTGTGTTTGGGTCCGATGTCGCATTTTTTTTTCTGCAGGTGAGTTGCGCGTCCGGGAAAAAAGAAATGCAATCCTGGGAGTTCGAATCAGTGGAGTGGGGCAGGGGGTGACTGTAAATGGGCTCCGGCAGTGACCTTTTGCATTAGTATGATACATATAATACCGCTCTTACATAAATAAACAAATTTGATGGTTATGAAATAATTGCAGTTATTGAATTAGGTCATAATAATACTTGTGGAAAAAGTGCGTCATTGATGTTGCGGATAAATATTATTATTACTAATTTAACGAGGGGGTAAATAAAAATCTTTAACACGATATTATACACAATACTTTACATGTTAAAATCGCCGATTCGAAAAATTTGAAAATTGAGTACAAGATTCCTTGTGAGTATTTTATTCTGAAACCAAAATATCTGCAAATATAGAAGCACAATTTTTTTTTAGACATTTAAATTTTAAATGTTGACAAAATTGAATGTTTAAATAAAGATTGACCAGTTAAGTAAATAGTTATCTTGTTGCAATTCAAAACTATTCGTTGCGATTTCAAATTGCTTACGCATATATTGTTATATTTTACTATAATGACATTTTCAAAATGTTTAGATTAATTCTAATAGTTATTGCGTTATAATTATAGTTTGTATAACTAATAGTATAGGTCAGAGGTATTCAAACTTTTTCTTCCCACGGCTTCTTTAAGTCTTCACAAAATGTTGACGGCTCCCCCAAATTATAAATGACAAAAAAATCAATGTTTATATGATTGTGATTTATATTTTATAATTTATTTACCATATTACATATATAAAATAAATTAAAGCTATATATTTAGCGAATGATTGTTGTAAACAATTCAACGTTTCCCAACCGGTGTGCCTCAATGATATTAGTAAACGTTTTTCGTAAAAATATTTATTGGTTTTCAATTATGCTACGCGGCTCCCTTCGACAACTCTATCGACGCCCCTGGGAGCCGCGACGCACAGTTTGAATACCTCTGCATCATAACATATGCTATTTAAATGCATATTATTTATGTTATTTAAAATTCGATTTTATTAATTAGTTTGAAAATAGTGTACAACGCACAGAAATCATGTGATATGACTGATATTTAAAAATTGTAAAATTGTTGCAGCTTCTGGATATAGGTATTGAAAATCAGCGCTCATCGAAAATGATGCGTTATACAACACTGCAGATTTACATAATATATAGAATATGAGTCAGAATGTCCATAACTCTGCAGGTTGATTAGGGTACTTTTCATTATTTTTTTTTTATTCCTCTGCCGAGATGATGACAAAATTATATTGTGATGGAATATTTTTCAAAATCTCCCTTCCACTTTTTAAAACACGAAATTTCAATAACTTTTTGGTTCTTCCGACGGAAAAATAAATAAATTGGCCTCGAAAAGGGCCGTTTAAAAAAAAAGTAATGGAGTGAGGATTTTAAAAAACATACCATTACCAGCGAGACATGATTTGACCTCATTCATGCCGGGGAAATAAAAACAACTACCTGCAGTCTGAATCAGATAGTTATGTGAACATTTCAACGGCCATTCCGGGGCGTATATAGGTATAGATACTTTGTGTATTATATTATCATCCGTAGACCATTTACAGATATATATAGTTCGATGATCGGTGGTTGCCAGCGCGTCGGCGTGACTTATCGCGGTCGACGACAACGACGACTACGTGAGGCCAATTTCGATCGAAAACCGTCTGCCACGCGATTACCGAGTGACTATACAGTGCACACACACGCGCACACACACACATATATATGTAAGTTTATAGTAAAATATAAAACCGCAATGACCGTAGTCGTCGTCATCGTCCAAAATGAGCGTAGGTTTTTTCCCTTTCTCGTGGGCCTCGACCGGATATCCTTCGACTCGTATTTTCTCATCGCCACGCCGTCTGCGACAACGACAATTGAACGAGAGTGCATAGCACACACGAGAGTTATAACAATATAATAATAATAATAATAATAATATAATTCGTTCGCCCGCCCCCGCGCCGTGTCCGACTTAAACGATTGCATTGTGTGCGTTCGCGCAAGCTTTTCAGTTATATATTACATTATTATTATTATTATTATTATTATTATTATTATTGTGATTGTTGTTGTTGTTGCCGTGAGTCATCTGAGCGTGGATTCAAGCCGATTTTCGTTTCGACCGTCTTAAATTGCTTACATTTTACGAGATATTTTCCAATCGGAGTGAAAACCGTGGATTTCAACTCGATTTCCACTTTCTTGTCGTGATCCACTTCGTCTAAGACTTCGCGGTGTCTTTTCAAAAATAATCTTTCAGACTGTTTTTCTCAAATCGTCTCGGGTCGTACATACTCGAAACTGACACCGATGTATTGCTACAACAGCGGTGGCTATACTTCTATCGAATCGTTTATAGTCTTTCGGTGTATTGACGTCACTTCAACTGAGTGCAGTGCATTATTACTTGTACGATTTTATCGCCCAAATAATTTAATAATATTATTATCATTCAAACCGGATTGCGCTTGTACGTGTATGTAATATTTTTTAATTTTTTTTTTTTGGTAGTCGTCGACCGTAAGTGTCGTCAGACTGATAGGTAGGTATACGAAAAAGGCGCGTCGCGTATAAAATTATTATAAGCTATAACTGTTATGATGATATCTCGAGACGTCGTAAAGTTTAACAAGGCACCAAATCATATTCTTTTTTATAGTGCTATGGTTTTGTATACGCTTATTAGCGTCTTTTCGATTAGCATATTTTATTAATACCTAAATAAAAAAGTAACGTTACGTAAACGTTTGTGAGCGCGCGTAGAATCGAGTCGAAAAAAACCAGTCGACCGCGCGTCGACAAAAAACCTACCGATATTATACGAGTTATACTCATATTCCGTCGAAATTCTTGATCTCAAAACTACCCCTTTTTTTCACCCGTCCGGACGGGTTTGCGACATTGTATTATTGCCATAATGCACTAGGCACTATGGCTATCTCTGCATAGCTGCAGGTAGGTGTGTAATATACAAGCCAGTTAATCCGTTTATGGGGTTTGGCTGTATACATAACGGTGCAGGATAAAAAAAATAGCGAAAAAAAAGAACGAAGACCGCTCTGCGGTATACAGGGAATCTCCAAAAGTGTCTCGTTTCACCGTTTTTTTCTTATTTTATTTTTTCGGACAAGGGGCTTTAAGCTATGTACGTACACACACGCGCACACACACGCACACACATAACGTACACATGTAGGTCGTGTACTCACGCCGCGGTATCCGGTTACCGATGCGGCACGTTAACAACGTTAAGCTAGGTTATAACCATAATAACACACACACACACACACACACATACACAAATACGCATTGTCTCGAGGAACGAAACCTATGTTCCTATACATCGCATATCGTGGGCTGCCGAAGCTTATTTAATTTTATCCTATAACAGGCACACACACCGCGACGTCAAACTTGCATATACAGAGTGATTTTTTAAACATTCGTTTTTATGTGTTTTATTTATGGTACGTTTATTTTTTAGAATTTCCGATTTTTAGAATTTTCTTGCGATTTATTTACTTTAAGGGTTTTTAAGGAATTTTAGTAGCATCTTCTGTAAAAACCCAAACCTTGTTAATGTTGGAATATGTTGAAATTGAAATTTGATCGGCTAGTTTGCAAGTTGGGAGGGTGTATTATACAATACATCGAGGATAGTAGTCTTTTGAATATATGAATGTACATAATTATAAATTGTTTGGGCTAAGTTCAGTATAAGACATAAGAAAAATACTAACTGTACTCTACAGTGTCGTATATTTTTTCAAATTACAGGTACTTCGTGTTTAACCATCGCCCTATTCTATTACGTATAATATTATGTTAAAATATTCAAAAGACAATTATCCTTATAGTATGTAAAGCAGAGTAACTCGTATTATAGAATTAACTCGCTTTCGATGTCAAAACAATATCTTCGGAAAAAAAAAATTCACAACAATTTATGATGTTTGAAAATATTATAGGTTTTAAGCATGTATGAATAAAACGTATGAAATTGCGAATAACATTTGTATGAATTAGCGATTTAAGTATGCCTACAAAATATAGCAAACGTGTTTAAAAATTCACCCTGTATGTCGCCTGACTGTCGGCAAGTTTTGTAGGCTCTACAATGTATAAATACGGACCTCCGTTAATAGAATAGAGACCTCACACATATTACTATATATACGTTGTCGGGATATTACGTGTCCTGCTGTACATAAGACACACACACACACACACAGGGTCATACAATCAAAGTTCATTTCATTGTAATTTCAAATGATTACATTTAAATGTAAATTAATTCCGAATTTTCTATTTGTGCCTCGTGCGAAAAAAATTCGGAGTAACAGTTATTCCAATATACCTAGTATAGACCTACTGCAATGGGCGTCACTCGAATATTGGTTTCTGGTTTCGAGTTTTCAACCACGGTACGATAATTATCAAAAATAACCCGTATAGGTATTTTTTGTTTTTTTTTTAACACATATTAAACAGTGGACGAACCCTCGAAACGACGGTTTTGAATTTTTTTTCACATTTTTATTTCAAAAATATTTTCACAAAAAATGATTACGCTCGAAGTCCTATAAGAAAATATTAAACTTGGGACATAATAAAATGTACGGATCATAAAGTGTAAGTATTATATAATACACCACGCGTATTATTGTACAGTTGAAAGATTATTGTGCGAGTCCGTTCGTTTGTGCACAATTTTAACAGAGCCCAATGAACCGGACAGGATATAATAGAAATTATAAACACTCTAAATACGGCTAGACTTGCAGACAAACCGATAGAACGTACAGAGAGTTTCGCGGGTCTCAGTATAAACCTTGACAATGATCTCATGTCAGTGTAGAGTGAGAAGTCAGAAATATATAATATTTAGTATCTTCAATAGTGGTGAATATATGTAAATTATAGTATCCCCGTGGTAGCTTTAATTACTTAAATTATTAGGTTATCGTTATTTTAATGACAAAATATATAGCTTCTCGCTAAGAGGATTTTTTACTCAGAAAATACCAATTTCGACGATGAGCATAACATATTTTTTGAGAGTTTCTATCACGACGTTGCATGACACGCAGTGCTTTTAGTACCTAAACTATGAGGATAATAATTCAGACTAAATGAGATAGTATAAGTTATAAACGCTAATTAATAGGCGTTCGACTCAACATTGTACATTTAACTGTCATCAGTCCATTCTTAAAGTTTATACGGAAAACGCTGAAAATCCCTGAATACATGCAAGGATATGTATTAGTCACTCGTAGCAGTGACTTGTATGATTTGAATTCAATAATTAATAATATTATATTCGAGGTTATACACCGGGGGCCGAAATTTATTGAAATCGTCCATCTCAACATTTCTGTTTCAACGATTTGAGCCGATTACTTTGAACAACAGTTGTAGGTAGGTATACGTTATAAAATATAAGTACTTTAACGCACATACCGCGGAAAGATGCGATTGAAAGGCCCCGAAATCTTTATTCTTGCTCGTGCGTACTTGCGTCGATTTTATCGACGTGAATCGATCGCTGGATTTCGAAACAGTGTGTTAGGTGAAGCGAAATATATTTCATCTCGAGACAGTCGTTCAATCAGTCGATTATTTAAAACGGAAAAAATTGTTTTCAAATATTTGCTCGTACATGCACCGAGAAATGTCCACGACATACCGAATTTGTTATCCGCCTTTCATTCATCAACACACCCATTATTATGTTCACTGTTTTTTTCATTTTTACAAAATCCTCATACGCCATCTAATTAAAGCTACGTATTATTTGTATTCGGGCGTATTGAACGGTGTATTGAACGGTCATCATTTACTCGTGCTGCACCTGCACTAAATCGACGTACCCGTCATATTATGATACAATATACTATATAATTTATTGAGACGAATAATGATTCGGGATCGACGACACCCCGGCGGTGACGGTTGGGGTGGCGGAGAAACGCTACAGCCCCTTAAACTCGAGCATAAAAATATATTATTATTGAGGACATATTGTATTGTATGTATATATATATATATATATGTACGGTCTCTCGAGTTGACTCGTAGTATATATAATATGCAGTTTAAGTGGCTGTGGTGCGGTGGCCGTTTGTAACAGCGAGATAATATAAAAAGAAACAAACGTGAAAACTACGCGACACTTGCTCTACACTGCAGGTAGGTCTATATGTATAATAAACATTCCACCGCCGCGTATATATATGATTGCAACCCGACCGAAAAGAAAACGGTCGAGTGTCGCCGCGGAAAACGCGAACGATAATAATAATAAGAGGGACGGGAAAACCCTTCGCTGCGACTCGGGTTCAAAAGCCTATCTGTGCCAGACGCACTCGTCAGACTCGTTCTCCTTATTTTTTTTTATTTTTTTATTTTTTTTGTTTCGCCACTCGCCCCGTCGCAGCTCGCGTCGCGTACTTACACGCGTATATAATAATATATTAATATACACTTTTTCCTTCTTATATTATTATTATTATTATTCTTCTTCGTGTTTTTCTTTATTTCCACTCGCATACACACTCTTTCACGACAAACAGAGTGTCGCCGTGGCAGCTGCAGACTCGTCGTCCCCGGAGGGAGTGGGGGGGGGGGCGTCTGGCTTTTGTACTCGCTTGCTGATATATACTGCCGCACGACTCGCGACCGTTATTATTAATCGAATCATTCTCGAGCGTTTCGCACCGCCAAAAACCTGTACATTGATCGAAATCCCGACTCGCGACGTGGTCATCTGGTTCTGGGATCAGTGGCGATGGGTGAATGGCCTCCCTTCGGAATGTTACAAATTTATAATGTTTCAATCACTTTTATACACCCCGTATAAGTAATACAACAATATATAGTATTTAAATAGCCCCCCCCCCTTCTCCTCGATTGAGCTCCTCCAGCTATCCGCTACTGTCTGCAGGTACGCGATAAAGATCACCAGTTATATTGTAAAATATACGGAGTGCACTCATAAAACGATCGCAGAACTAAAAGATCTTTAAACAGCGTCTCAAACATAATGTAGAAAACTCGGCGTATTAATATGTATTATATGAACTATCGTATACTAATATTTTATCCAGTGGAGACGCCGTCTATATGGGGATGAAGTGTGTAAATAAAGATTACGTTAGGTTAAGTTGTGTTGTAGAATACATTTCCACTTGCCCAAACTAAAATGAATGTGTCTACACCAAAACATAAAAAGTATAACCCGTACGTTTCAATAACTTTCCGAAAATTGTTAAAAACGCCTAAAGCACCGGAAAAAAAATACTGATAAATTATAACAGTAATAGTTGTTTGAGAAAACGTTTGCCGGTAACCTTTTGGAGCAGTATAATAAAATTAATTTCTTTTGTATCATTACGTTTTTAACGAGAAGAATTTATTACTATTCGATATTTTCTATTTCAACACGAGAATTTGATGCAACGACGTGTTTACAATTTTCGTACTTTTTTTGGCTAACAATACCAAAATGTTCATAGGTACATTTCACTCGTATATTATACACGAGTTGTCGATGAAGCGAGATGAAATTCCCGTCGTTTTCTTATTAAAGTCCTATATAAGACAGAATATATTATTTTAAGAAGATGTATGGAATGTGTGCAAATCGGTGTTTATCAAGCACCGATTCTTGAAAGATTATGTAATGAATTTTACAAAAAAAAAAAAATACCGAAACGAAGATGTATTTGACGAGAGAAAATGTCTCTCTACACTGCACTCATCAAATTATCTCTATACGTTTACGAGATGACGTTTTTGCGATGACATGACAGCGTTTTTTGATGGCAGCCATATAATAATAATATATAAACTCTGACACTGATTGGTATTTTTATTGTATTATATTATATATTATTTAATTTAAACTTCGATAATGCATGCAGAGAAAATACAAACGTTGTAGGTACGTATGCTTTTGACAGGATCCAATTTATATCCGCGTGACACGTTTTGACACGAAATTTCAAAATTACAACATTACCACTTGATAAATCGGCTGTACTCTGTAGAATATGTGAAGTAGGTACATACTATACGAGTGTGTTAGTTTATTATTTTATCTTTGTTCCGTGGTTTTAAATATTTTATCATTGTGTAGACATTTTCGATGACAGTAGCAATAATAATATCGTATCAATCGTATGAGATTTTAAAACGTGAATAACAGTATCGTTCAATACCGTATACAGTTATAACCCTTGTAGAACGGCGATCGAGAGACATACATAACCCCAAGCATCTAAAGGCCACGAAGCGGGCAGACCAAGGTATAAAAATATATATTAGGGGTATCGTCGACTGCAGTAGAGGAAGAGAATCCTTCAAACCAAGGTTCTTGCGTTCAAGGATCGATCGACCGGTATAACAGTTGAGACTGTACAGTAATATCGACGTTAAGTTTTCGCATACAGGTCTCGTCTCGTCATACATCAATCGCGTATGGGATACGTGTGTTCCAAGTCGGAGATCTAGTCGAAGCATATCGGTACGGTGTGGAAGGTGCAGGCGATTTGGTGGACTCTAGCTTAAAAGTTATTACATTTGTTAAGTACCTATGTCACGGCAAAACCACCGAAAATACTGTGTGAAAAAATGCGTGTAGCTTATCGTACAAGGAACGCCGCCGTGCGGGATCCGTATTATAAAAGCACGGACCGTTGGACGCATCGTGGGACGACTATTAATTTTCACATCTAAGGACGTATTCACTATTCGACATCATAGTTTGCGCAATGAACGTATTGCTGTAACCCACATCATATTATTATATAATACGAACGCGGTGCACGTGATTGTCCTGCCCGGGCTAGGATTCGATTCATTTCGGGGAGCGGCGTAAAGAGAGAGAGAGAGAGAGAGAGAGAGAGAGAGAGTGAGATTCAATTTATATTTTTTAAGTAGTCGTCCCGGGGAATGTCGCAAACGCATTATAATAATAAGGACTACTGTATACAACTGTCGTCGCCGCTCGATGACAGTGGCGGCATAGTGGCGACCGGGTTCTCCGTACGACGTCAATTGAGCAGGATGCGGGTCCCGTCTAATATGTATAAAAGTGCTATATTATGTACGCAATGCGCACACACGTATTATACATTATTCGCCGCCGTTCAAGTCCCCTCGAATTATAGCCGCCGCCGCCGCCGCCGCCGCCGTTTGGTCTGCTATATAACGGAAAGGTCGGTTTATTTGATTTTTGTGTCATCATACTGGTGTTCGACTATTTTATATACTAGTGGTGGTCGTCGTCGTACGCAAGCAGAATTCGGTCGTATCCGAAGTATACGTCTACACTCGCACGATCGTCGTCTTATAATATTATCGAACATTCGCCGCGGTGTCCGGTATTTGGCCGGATGTGCACGCGCGAGGAGAACTCGTGTGTTAAGCGCATATTATACACCGACGAGAGCGTTTTCCCCGGAAACAATAACGATTTCGGCCCGAAGAAGATGCGCGTGCGAAGACGAGTGCCGCGTAGTGATGTGAAAGTTAATTTTTTTTTTAGTACGAGTGGATTTGCTCATCAACGAAAAAACACATATTTTACCAAACATACATTTTTACCTGTTGACACTTTATTAGGTCGTTTTAGTCTTCTGCAAAGCAAACGATAAAAAGCAGGTTTACCGTCTACTACACACAGCAAGCAGCAATGCCGTATACAGTACACGTCTCGGGCCACACACTGTATACGAATTCGCGGTCAAATGGGGTGGTGCGCGTCTTCAAGTGCAATATTGACATTATATAATATTGTTATTTTTTTCGACATTAAAAAAAACCCTATCGATATCGTATATTATGTGAACCGTTGCAAGCACATCCGATATAGTCGATATCCATACACAAGACGAACGTTATTATGACGGTCCGAAGCCGTTTGACGTGTTGCCCGAGTGCCGTGAAATTATAATATTGTTATTATAATCTTATTTCACTCTTCACAAGCGGGCCGAGTGTTTTCCGACTGCGCCGCGATGCGTAAATCACGCGGTGACGAATAAAATACTATATGTACCAGCGGCCGCCAACCTGAGGTCCGCGAGAAAATTTAGGTGGTCCGCAGAAAAATACCGAGAAATCAGCTAGAAATAAGTAAAGCTCTACGAGTTGCTGTGACTGCATTGGAGTCGACATTTCATGAAATTCTCCAAAACAAACAGGAACAAATATCGCGTTAAAATTTAATTAAAACTTAAAACTTTTGTCATAAATAAAAATAAAATCTTTTTTATTATTTTACGTGTGTACTTTTTTTATATTAATTTGGTGTGAAATTTATCAATACTGGAACGGTATTTATGTAAAAAGCTATTAAAAGCTATAACCTATAAGTGGTCCGTAAAATTTAGAATATGAAGGTTTTAGTGGTCCGCAAAGTCCAAAAGGTTGGCGACCGCTGCTATATATACGACGCACGGTGGGCGTACTACTCGCTGTTCTCCGAGCTGTTGGGCGACAGAAACCGTCGACGAGTGTGACTCGAGAGTAGTAAATTTACCCGAGAGACAATTTTCCGGAGCCTCACAACCGAGGATAATAAATCCTGGGCGCGCCGCTGAACGTCGGTGCGTTAATTTTAATTTTTATTGGCTGACATCTGCGCCGCAGAGTATAATGCGCCTATAATGCAGTCGTCTATACTTGTCGCCTAATAGTCGTTACGGCCTTGTGCGGGACTTTTTTATGCTGGGGAGGTTCTGCAGTTTATGGATGTGCAGCGTGTGTAGCAGTATATACGTACAATATTATTATCACGTGTGATTGTGCATGTCTGCCCAAGGCGCAGCAGCGCAGTCTTGGCGACGAGACGGTGCGCACGACCGTACCGGTGTCTGTGGGATAGTGTTGGGAGGAAAGGGGGGGGAGGAAAGTAGTAAAAGATCGACGTACACACTCGTAACATACTATGCTGTATTGGAACATGTCGACAGCCCTTAAACGATAATACGATAGTTCGTACCCGAAACGGATTGGGATCTCTACATGGACACGAGTACATAGTACGTAATGACAACTGGCAGTATAGTGGGTACGAAACAATGTGGTGAGCGTCTTGCGGTCATCGATCATCGGTCTTAAATTATTACCTGTTGAGCGCAATATATTGTGCGGGGAATCGGGGTACGATCATGATCGTACCCTCAAAAATGCACGTCGTTGCGCCTACAACCGGCGATAGACAGTTGGTAAGAGACATTATAGGTGCACATACGTGTATAATGTGTAGACATGTTTGTCTTTTCATATTAAATGTCTATAAAGGCTCTTCATTGCTGCAGAGGAGCGGCAATTATCGTCCATTGTAGCTAGTCGATTTTCAGTCATACAGGCACCCCTATGTAGACTATAATACGATATTATAGAAGCTCCGATTAAACTCTCCCGAGCCGATGAAAATTGAAAATATCTGACAAAAATATCCATCGATGGGGGCAGCCCCGGAAAATATATCGTAAACATACGGAACGATTACAGTGAACTACACCAGCTCAATATTAGTTAATTGTTGTGCGACTTTGATCCTAAAAACAAATTCATTCAGTGTTCGATATTATGTATTCGTCGACATTTTTTGAAAATATTTATGCTCCCTGTTCGACAATTATATAGTTGTCTTTAAAAAAGGCTAAGAAGTCTAGAAACTAACATTTGGTTGAAAAATAGTTAAGTGTTTACTTACACAAAAAAATAAATTATAAATATATTTGAGAAATTCGCGCTCGCTGTGACTCACAAAGTGTAGCCAGGTCACGCTTCAAACGATGCAAGTGCAAATAACGACGATTTGAGTAGAAAATCAAAATACTGTCATATCGCGAGCGTATCGCCGTGTGCTTATCGCTATACGTCGTATTTTGGGAGATTTTCCAGTCGCGTGTCTCGCTGTGCGTGGTGGACTCGTGCGCTTGTACTGCGATCTTGTGTTGCGCACTGTGTGCGGTCAATCGCGTATTATAATATATTCGTCGTAATAATAATCGCCGTGATGTCATAAATCGCCGAGAATAATCGCGAGGGTGAAATCGTTATCTCGTCACGCGAAACCGCGTCGCGATTAATCGTCCCGAACTTTTCGTCCAAGTTTTCCGCCATATATTTGACATCGTACGCAATGCGCATAGGTACCTACCTATATATGTATACACAAAGTAACGCGGCTTTATATATATATATAGTATTATAGTGCAATACACGCGTTATGTATTATATATATATTTATATTATAATATGTGCGTTCGTACCCGTCGCCGCCGAGCTCGCCTTATCGTCCGGCTGATCGCGGCTATTTCGTCGAGTTCGTCGGTGCCGGGTCTCTATCTCTCCTATATATGCCTCACCCCTTCGTGAAATCGTGTGGATTTTATACGTGATAGAGCTGCTGGTATATATATATATATATATATAACGTGTGCGTATAATATATTTCCCGTGCACCGGAAATGTTATTGTGTTCGACGAATCTCGTTTTTACCGGAAGGTATGTATAATAATATTATACAGTGCGCAGGTACACATCACGAATAACTCGCATATTCCCGCGTAATCGTATACGCGTTTGCAGACACGCGAGTAACACACAATTTACCAAATAATTATATATATATATATATGTACAGGGTGTGTCCAACCGCCGTCTCGTTTACCCGTTTTCCCATAACGAATTTTTTCAAAACAGTTTTTTTCCCCAAAAAACCGTTCATCGTAGCACAGTAATTGCCGTCTGCACGACAATAATTATAATATGTATACATGGCTCGTATGTAATATACGCGTTGGGAAAGTCTTAAATGACATTGTCCATATTATTGTACACTGCGGCAGTGTACTAATTGATTGAAAATTCAGTGGTCCAGGATGTAGTGCGAATATTTTAGAGCAGTTTTTTGCAATCATGTTTGTACCTATTGTATACACCTATATATATGACTAATCGTCTCCCATTTGTAATGCGATATTTATGTTTTAATATTATATATTACATTGAAAAAATGTTAGAAAATATTACATTGAACTGCAATCAAATATTCGCACTACATCATGAACAGGGGTCACTGACTTCCCTGCGCCGATTAATTAACATTTATATTATGTTGCCTATTTTACCGGATGATTCACTTCGCTAATACCCTATGATTATTGCAAAAACTATTTGAGATTTTCAAAAGTATTTTTTTTAATAATTTTAAGTCATCATAAACACAACATTTTTCTGAGAAATATGTTGTTTACTATTCTTTATCGTCGTTATTATTTTTTTAAATTCTTGGTGACAAGTGACAACATGTATTTCTAATTCCTTATTCCAAAGTAGAATATCGTTTTAGATACTTTGAAAAATAAAAATTGAGTTTAGGATAAATAGTAGGATACTTCCTGTCAAAATGTTGTTCCAGACTTCACAATGCTCGGATCTAAAAAAATTTTTTTTCCCAATATTGTTCTTTTTAACCACTTAAAATATTTTTATTTATCGAAAGAAATACCTATAAGGGCAAAGCTAGTAGTACACAGAATATAGATTAGAATTTATTAACATATTAAAGAAATAAACTAAAAAACAACTAACAATTTTTTCAACTCACAACTTTTATCAAAGGAAAAATTGAAGCCGGATAAATGTTTGATATTTCTATAATTCAATATTCATAACAAATATTCTCAGAAGTGTTTGTGGTTTTTTTTAATAGCGGAAGTCTTACGTTAAATGGATCACACCGTATATAACAAGCTAACTATATATTATATAAATGCACATTTTTTAATTTATAATAAAAATATGGTATATATATGAGAATTTATACAACGCATACACACGGAGCTACCGATTTTTCACATAAACAATCCAAACACAGAAAAACTTGTGATTTATATCTGCAAACATGTGGTCTGTGCGCGGATTTCGGATCGATGTACATCTCATACAATAATCATATCGTTGTAAAATTACTGTTTCCACCGTTCGGGCGTGAAATATCGTCAAACCGTGTTTGCATTGGAATATTGTCCATCTGACCGTATGATTCGTGTTTAACCCACAAAGTATTACAAACTGCACACTTGCCGTTATGAAATTTCAAAAAGTAAATGTGAATCTTCTTTTGCATATTTTTTTACTTTTATTATTTCATTTAAACGATTTACAATGTAATATTCAGTACAATACGTATAATGAGTAAATTTGATAGTAATGGTTAGTGATGAGTAGTAACGGGAGGGATAGCATTTATGGACAGACGCTATCATCATGAGTCTGCGGTAGTGCCAATCAACCTGGTAGTTTTTTTTCAGGTATTCAGTGTTGGTATTTGTTCACAATAGGTCACTATAGACCATATTATAATAATTTAACTCATCGGCGAACCTAACACATCGCGTGATCACTACAAAAAAAAAAAGGAAACAAAACTCGATTACGAACAATAAATTATAGATGTCGCGAAGTCGAGCGCGCCAATTGAACGAAAGCGTTATGTCTGGAACGTTCCTAAAACGATGACGACACGGATACGATTAATTAACTCGCCGAGTACGCGACTTGTCGAATAATATATGGTTTATTGTCGAGTTCATCTCTTAGAATACTGTACGCGACTGTGTAATATTGTGTCTATCTATATACTAATATTCGAGAGTCTTAAAGAAATAATAATATATTTTTGTTTGCTATAGGGTTGTTATTACTTACAACATTTAGTACAGATAAATAAGAAACCGGCGATTGGTTATTATATAACGGTTTTAAAAATTGCTTCACCCATACAAAACTAAAACAAGAGAAAAAAATGTTTTTATGAATGAATATAATTTTAGACCTGTATTTTGTAGGTATAACTGTGTTGAAAATCTTTAATGGACATTATGATGGGGTAAATCCGCGGGGTTTTGTCACGGAAAGTTTTGAACATCATTATGCCGCTCATCAAACGACGAATTTAACACACATTTTGAATCATTTTGAGTTGGTAATTTTTACGAGCATACTAAAGTGCACGCTGTCAACTAGTGGTATTTATATAAGAATAAGTCATTCACACCAGTATACTAAAATATTATACGGTTGACTTTCGTTTTGGCGTTTTCGGTCCGAGAGAAAAACAATGACGATCCAATAACGGCGATCAGAGTATAATAATTACCCCAGATTTATTGATTTATTATGACATCGTTTTATGTCGTTAGGTCGGCTATAATTAATATAATCGGCTACCAAACGATTATTTGTCTAGACCGGCCAGCCTACGATTAATAACCGCATTGCATCCGGCGGATTCTTTAAGGACACGTACGTTCTAAGGATCCATACGACCAGGATGTGAGATTATTGTCGTCGTCGTTGTGTGTGTGTGTAACTGGAAGGATTTCTGCAGGGTTCAAACTCCCCGCGAATAATAAAAATAATATAAATAAAGGGCGCGGTGGGTGACGTTTGACAAATTTCGGGAGACGGCTAAACCAGTAGATACGAGTAAGGGGGGAGGGGGAAGGGACAGAAAAAAGACCGAAAAAAAAAGGTAATATCGTCGTACAAAGCGCGCTCAGTCGGGGCGCCGATGTGTCTTTTTTTTTTTGTCTTGCTTGTATATTTTTTTTTATTAATGAAATTTCAATTGACCGTTTTTACATTACACACACGCGCACCCATCGTGGTATATATATGTACACTACCCGAGTTACCCGCAGGTAAGTGGAGTGCGCCCGTAAATCACTGCACGTTTTTTTTTTTTTTTTTTTTCAATAACCATTGTCAGGCCCGTAGGGACACGGACCGATAGTCAATAATAATCCCCAGTTTTCGGTAAAATAAACACACACCGCACCCGATATAATATAATAATATCATAATAATAATAACACTAACAACAACAGTTGTTGTAGCAGCAACAACAATAATGACCCGGACGATAACAAAAGGGCGCACGACACGTATAAAATATAATATATATGTATAGGTAGTAATGACATTGTATAGGTATATTATGTACGGTGGGCTTATAAGTTTTTGTGGTATTTTTACACCTCGTTTTTACCCTCGTCACCACCGCCGCCGCAGTTGATTCGCGTGTTTGCAATCCAAACATTGAGATGTCATTTCATTATTATTATTATTATTATTAATATTATTATTATTATTATTAATATTATTATTATTATTATTATTATTATTATCCCCGGTAAAGTCGATACCATTATTTACGTGCACATTTTAACCGGCCGGAATACACGTGAGTTATTATACATGTCACACACACACGCGCGCACACGCAAGCACGCAGTTCATCGTTTTTTTTTTTTTTTTTTTATGCACGAGGTACACGATAATATACAATGTTATATTATTAGTTGGAGTTGGTAATTTTTTAAAACTTTTTTTCCGGAAAAACAGCTACGCGTCGTCGACCGGGCCACGGTAGTTATCGACCGGAGCATTGCAACGGGCATTAGACGTTCAGTTATACCAAATTGGGGAGATCAGAGGGTGTCGGGGGTATTGTATACGATTCAAAGTTTATTGACGATTTTTTAAATATTTTTTAACATGTTAAAAGTTTTGCGGTCGCCGTATGGTCATTTCGTCCATATTGAATTGTGCAGATACCATTAATTATTATTATATTTTTATTTTGGGTCAGAAACTATTATCTATTCAATAATAATTGTGTAATAGTTAAATGTGATCTATGAATTTGAAATGTATTGAATTATACATGTTAGTATCAATTATTGCAATCATACGAGCTAGGTTATAATTTTTAAAAAAATGCATAAAAAGAAATGTGTAATACGAGGTGATCGAGCTTCTAAAGG
The DNA here is from genome assembly GCF_001856785.1 of Myzus persicae. Taxonomy (NCBI): domain Eukaryota; kingdom Metazoa; phylum Arthropoda; class Insecta; order Hemiptera; family Aphididae; genus Myzus; species Myzus persicae. Next base: position 365,192 of record NW_019102045.1, on the reverse strand, counting down.
ATATTAATTTACAAGACAGAGTTCTCATCCGAATAGTATATTCTATTTACCTAGCTACTGCTATTTAATTTATACTTGTCGCGAAACTAAAAATGCAATACCACGGTGCACGAAATACGTATATTATTATGACGAAGTTGTATTTTTTCATTTTATGTGTTATAATATTATATATAGGTAGGTATTATTCGTAATATAATAAAAACTCCAATTGAATTTACCAACAAATATATTATAATACGTATATATACGCGACAAACACCTTTGTATTCGACAGCATTTTGTTGTTAATAATTTTAAAAATAAAATTTGATTTTGAGAAACGTCATTTCTCTTTTTGTAAAAGGATTTCTTTCCTCGTCTCAAATATATTTTCTTGTATAGAAAAATATAAAATACTTCTCTCCCGCTTTCGGGGGAGGAAATACGATTTTTCTTTTCTTCCTCTGGTTCACTCTGCACAATTTTATTACTTGCATACATCTATCTATATTATAACGACCATAAAAACCATTTAACTGTGCAGAAATGGTCGGCGGTGGGCGGTGTACGACGGAGGAGATATTATTGTTTTTTTTTTTTCCTTTCATGCTCTTACACACACACACACACACACACACATATAGTATATACCTATATTATATCAAATTTGAAATTATATTATGGATAATAATTATATGTGTCAGTGTTTTGGCGACGACGGCGGTGTTCCGTTCAATATTTCGACGCGAATTGACACGCGAACGTTCCGATTTTGTTAATACCGCTGTCAACTCGTCGTCGTCGTCGGAGCTGTAGTAATTTAATCGAAAACGTCTATATATCTACTATAAATAATAAACAGCTGAGCTTTCTCCGTCCCCGTCGCTTGCCGGTTTATGCGGCCCGCGCTCATATAATATTGTATTACGGGGCCGTTGAAAAAGAATCCCGACCAAAAGGGGTACGTCAGCGATCAGGGGGTGAACCGTCGAGGACAGGCTTCGGAAAGTGGTTGCGGGTGGTTTCGCGTGGTATGTATACACGAACGAGTGATGTGGACGCAAAATTTATAATATTATACTACACAACATAATATATCGGATGAGATGGAGGCGGAGTATAGTCGCGTCGCACTTTTAACCGAAGAAAATGAAAACCCGCGTGTTGTGCAAAAGCGGCGCCGGCCAGTGGAAAAATGATGATGTCAGAGTAAAATGGAAACCTCCCAAAATAAAATAAAAAAATGGTTATAAACTTATAACAAAGTATGATGTAGTATACGTCATGGGGTGGAAATGTCAAACTATATAACCGCACTTGTGTGAAATAGAGAATAAAATCTACTTGGCACTATACAATATTGTTGCTTATACATATATATATGAGTATGATATCATATGACGAGTGCGGTATACGCGTGGTACCTACTAGCCATAGACGAAGCGAGGGGGGGGTGCAAGGGGTTCACTTGCACCCCTGGCATTTGTATTATCATATAATTTTGAAAAATAATCTTACGTATTTGATCATTATTTGTGGAAATCAGCGTATACTACTACGCAGGATGCACCCCCTGACAAATATCCTGGCGACGTCTGTGCCACCAGCTCTATGTATAGAGAACTGATTTTCGTGTAAAAAAAAAATTCACACAAAACTTCTACGTCTGTTCGTGGGGAGAAAGTGAACGTATATACACATCGTAACATATAATATAAATAATTCATCATCTAAATTATAAAAGCGCGGGGTTGTTATTTTCTCCGAGGCGCGTGAATGACAACGCGTACCGTCCATGCGCTCGTGATGTATTTCCCAATTTTTTTTCCTCTCTTTTCCTTTGCGGTCGTACACGACATGACGTATATATTATACACCACTAACCAGCCATACGAGCACATTATTATATCGGCGGCGAAGCCGTGCACACAAGCCTCTAACCGTCGCGCTGTTGTTATATCATATTATATATTATGAGTGTGGTTACACGGTTATTCCCTCTCGAAACGCCTGCATTATATACACCGCGATCGACAGACACCAGTGTCGAGGAAGCCATCGACGATTGCGGCGTTAAAAACCTGAGAGTGTTACACATCAGACTGCGCTATATAGGTACCTATATACAAGTGCCTATATATATGTACATGTCATATACATCGACAAGTTTGCGTTTTATCCGAAACCGCGAAGGCAAAGGGACGGGTACGATATCCCGTCCAAAGTTATACATTTTATCGAGTTTGACGATAAAGTTCGCGCTACTGCAGCACCGTGATAGGTCGTGTTCCATTTCCATGTATTTGATACACACACATATATATATATAGGTACACAAATAATGGTAACACTTTACCGGTGTACAGAAGTTAGGATATTTAACTCTGCACGGCACGCGCGGTGTGTAGAACCCGGCTTAAATCGAAAACTTTCGAGTGTTCGGTCGCAAACTTCGATTAAATACCCCTTTTATTTCGTCCATTTACGTAATTTCCAGAGACGTATTTTAACTCGAGCAAATATATTATGTTATTATATACGAATGCGATACACGATATACCTATACGACTTAGGTATCGCCAGATGTCTGTTCCGGACGACTTCTTGTAAATGAGTGAACGAAGTGCTTTTTAATGTTAAAATAATCAACTAACGCTGTTTAGAAACGTTCCGTTTAACGTTTTTGTTCTTATACATTGTGACTTGGACAAGGCTTTAATGGCTGGGTGGCTTATTTGAAATCCGTCATAGACGATTTTTTTTTCTTACACACTCCACAGTGTTATCAAAGCAGTGTAAACTGTAAACCGATCTGTGTCACTCTATTTTTGCAATATAAGAGAGTATTATTGGCACCAGTTAAGATAACTATAAACATTCACGGCATCCATCCCTAAAACAGTCACATTCGTAATAAACGACGATGAAATGAAAATACACAAAGAACTCGAAGGGTATTGTGTTACAACACATTATATAGCCGGCTTCCTTCATATTAATTAACTCCTTCTCTTTCTTCGCACACAAGAGGGACTCGGCAAAATATGCGAATCCCGATAAACTCACAAGATTGTCACCCCGAGTTGTAGGTCTAAGGTAGATATAACCTCTAAGACGAGTCGATATTCCGTTCAGTAACATTTTCTGCCATTCAATAATCTCATGCTCAGTACATTTTACTTTGCTTTCGATTTTACTTTATAATCATCGTTGTAGGTCTAGTGCAAGTCGTTATCCCTCGTAGTAAAGTCACTGCTATAGTATAATCAACCGCTGTACGTTCATAGTTTTGTTAGATGTGATTTTGTGTGTTCTTTGCATCTATAATGTCACTCAAACAAGTTTTTTGTTAATTGTAAATTGTAGAAAGATTTACTTTGAAAATGTAATCAACCAAACTTTAGATTTCTCCGTCGAATGTTGTGAATAATGTGAATTACAAAAAAGAATTTTAATAATTCATTAGATATTGCCATTGTGTTTTATTGGTAAGGTTAAAACTGTTTGATATTAGAGCTCTTATACTTAAAAACTTATGGTACAAATACCTCTGTGGTTTAGATGATATAATTAATCTATACATTTATTCTATTTTTGATCTAATCCATACGAAATATGGCTTACAAATTATTGATAGTAATTTCTCATGATGATACTCGTATGACTCTAATATTATATTGTTTGTTTTCTTTACAGATAATTCAGATGACTATTCAAAATCGTGAGCTAGGGCCGCTTTAGTGACCTGTACCGGCACTTGGTATAAATCATGCCCAAAGAACCAATAAGTGGTGACTCAGACTTGTCGAGGACTATACTTAGTTAGACGTGCAACGGTCACTGAAATATTGTAATAAAAAAAATGCATCTATTAAATTATTGTTATATTATTATATAATATGTATTACCAAACGCTTTCAATGCATTTATTAATGGAATCACAACAAAATATTCAACACTTTTGTACATGGATTTATATGACAGGTGTAGCTGCTAGTACTGAATATATATACATCCACTTGTTTAATGTATTGCGAGAGGGGTTTTTATTTTTTTAAACTTCTTTTCCACTCCCTCGCTATATTAATACGTTGAAATACGAAAAATAAATCTACTCCGACATTTCCCATTTCGCTCGATCACGGACGACATTGCAGATGCTGCTACTTCGTCCTATAGTTCCACGGATAGTGTTGAAATATCTTGAACGTCTTCGAGTCAAGCCGCTTGGATGTGGTCGTGCTGTACTCACGGTCGGCCGGTGCATCCAACTTCAGCAGTATATTGGCGTAAGGGTCGATCGAGTGCTGCTTGGATATGAGAACTGATTAAAAATCGTGTACGATCCGTACCTATATACAAACGGCGCATGTCCACGCGGGGAGTATAAAATACGTCCTGTAATTATACAGGGAGGACTACCCTGTTTTCGTGTACATGCACCACCCTGTATATTACAACGTGCAGCATGATAGTAAAAATAATAATAATAATAATGAATATACGATTAATTGTGCTCTCGCACTATTTCTAGGTAGAATCGATATGACGGCGGAGGAATATGATATGCATATTATATTATAGTATAGGCAGTGTTACAATATGTATGCGACGGAGAGTTTTTCTGCGTCTCCGGAAGTTCGGGAAAACCCCCGCGGCGTTAGACTTCGCCGACTTTGAAGTGGAACCATTGTGCACTGGAGACAGGCATTGGCCTTGAGGTGCAGACTAACAATGGTCGGAAAAAAAAAATAATAATAATAGTAGTACGCTCTTTCGCACTCACACTCACACACACACGCACACGCACACACATCGCTATTTCGAGAGAAGTGCTGCGACCTGGAGTGGAAACTCGTTCGGTGCGCCGTGACAATGTGACCGTTTTTCTAGAGGAAAATAACACCGGCGGATACGTTTTTTTTTTCTCGAGTGCGTGAATATATGTATACTTACGCGTACACAAGTCTCGGACAAGAGCCCCCATTATAGACGCGAACGCGGTACGACATTATACGCTGCTGCGTGACTATAGGACGAGGGTGCGGGAGAGAAAAAAAGAGTTTCGAGAGCACATTTTTGACGTGTCCGCCGACCGCACGGGTACGTGCACATAACGAGAAATTGCCGAGCTTATTCAAATTCTCGAAACGAAAATGGTAATACGGTTATGAGCTCGAGCCGGGAAAAGGTAGAAAAAATATATTATATACTCGGTGTAGGGGTAGGTATATGTATAATACAACAGTGTATTGGGCTGCACGCGTGGATAGTGGGGCGCGATAAAAAAAAAAATAAAATAAAATAAACAAACGGAATGTAAAAAAGTAAAACGATGGAAAAACAAAGTTTTTAAATCTAAAAACGACACGTGCGGGGTGGCGAGTGTATATATATAGGTGCAGCGCAGTACTCAGCGGCAGCGGTCGTTGCGCGGGGGTGTGTGTGCTCGCCGGCTAAGGAACTCGCGAAGATTCTCCCTCACACACACACACACACACACACACACTTTATACGACTCTCGCTCGAGCGGGGGCAGGTTCGAACAACTTGTCTGAATAATTCAATAATCCGTTTAAGGGGTCTCGGTGGGTGGTGGGGTCGAGGCTCGCGCTAACCTCATACCTTTTATATATATATATATATATATGTATACGTGTACGCGGTCCCCGGCGGGGGTGAGCCGTATACGAGCGTGTGTGTGTGTGTGTGTGTGTGTGCACTGCGGGTCGGTATAAGTGAGCGTGCTGGATGGGGAGGGGGTGAGTCGAGAAGAAAATTGAATTTCGCGGAAATTATAAGAATACTGCTCACCGCCACGGAGTCTTATACACATATAATATATATGTATGTGTGTGTAGTGCTTTGGCAGGTCGCCTGACGTCACTAGGGCGGGTTTTACACACACACACACACACACACACACACGCACACGCACACGCACAATATAAGCGTATATAAAAGTGCCCAGGCGAGGCGACGAGGAGAATGCAATTACTCCCTTCTCCTAGATCCCTGTGTCTGTGTGGGTGCGTGCGTGTGAGTTCGCCCGATGAACAGCTTATGCAGTACACGTATTATACACTTCGGTGTACATTTTTGAACATATAAGACGGTGGGTTGGACACAAAACACCCCCCCCCCCCCGAACACCTAGGATACCTAATATTTTACGTCCCTAGTGGTTTTTTTTTTTTACCCGATCGCGTAAAGGTGTGTGTTTCCGCCGCCGTTGTATTTTAACCGAAACCCCTTTCGGATTCTCGCCATCCCCCACCCCCGTACCCCGATTATAGAGCCGAGGGAATGGGTTGGATTACCTATAACGTTACATATGGTAATCGGTAGGTATATACGTTGTGAGACACCTTAAAAAAACAGAAGTGTCAGGAAGTGTATTTTATGACACTGCGATTGAATGTGATGGTTTGGCGAGGCAGCGGCGGTACAGCGATATCGAGAAGTTTTTATAATAAATTATAATATTATCTCCGGTATTGATATGTAGTTACGTCATTTATGTAAGTGTGCATTATATATTTTTTTATCTCATGTTTGATTGACTACGTTTTTTAAAGTACGAAAATTAATGTATATATTAGATTTTTTGAACGCCGATTGAACAATATTATGATGTTTGTTCAAATTTAAAATTAATAAGTATAGGTTTGAAAAAAAAAACAATAACGATAAATCAGTGTACGATCGAACGATTATAACGATTATACATAATTAGTTGTAGGACTGCAGTACTATTGTAATACTACTGATTGATGTGTTACTCATTGTAAAATATTGTCTTGGGCGTATCCCGAAGATTTGACGTTTTCTTCATCGAAAGAGAAATCGAAGAATAAAGAATACCTATACGTTCAATCTTCGTGAATATATATTAATCATTATTTCCATATTTTCCGCGTATAATTTGATATCGTTTGGCAAAAAAAAAAAAAAAATATGGTAAAAGTTAGGTGCACTTACCCACAATATAAATACATTTGAATTTTATTAGTTTTAAAAGTTGTGTGTTTCTAAGTAATTTGATATTACTTTAACAACTTTAGTTGTAAAACGTGTAGCCAAACGTTTAAAACTGTACGAAGAACTTTGTGTTATTGTTTTAATAACGCAGTCGACGGTTTGGTCGGTATTTTATATCGGAATAATTATTGTTAGATATAATATGTTTTATAACAACTTTTAAGTCGGACGGATGAGGAGATTTAAAGTTTTAACAACAAAAAAAAATTGAACGCTCGGAAAAATAACCTATTTCAATACACTTATTTATTTATTCTTCGAAAGCAGTATATTAACGATTGATAATTGTATTGAATTTTGTTCAGAAATAACGCGCAGGCAAAAACCGCTGTTCTGCGGTCCGATGAAAACAATAAAAGCGGACTGCCCCTAATATGTTTCCTCGTGCAGCCCACCACGCACATTTTATGGTAACAAATAGTCATAATTTGACTATCTGTTGTGTCATGCAGACGAATCGTCGATTAGATTAATATATTTCGTGGGTGCCTTCGGAACGTTTTGTGTGAGCTATTATTCTGCATCAGTGGTTTCTCGCCATCCTATGATGTACCCTTAGCACCTATACCCCCGCACCGTACAGACGCAGGAATTCGGCCTTTTAGTAATTGCTGTTCGATGAAGGGTTTGTTATACTTTGTACCTAGGTTGCGGTGTATGTGTTACCGGCAACATGGAGAATCGGGTATTTTACAAAATACCTAGGAATTATATAAAATGCCAAAAATCACTCGGAAATATACATAATGCAAGCTTTGCATAGGTATTATGTATAATGCCCAAGGTGGAGTAGGAAATATAATAAAAATAAACAAAATTAGGTATCGCCTATTACCGGCTACTTTACTTATAAGTTATAGTTTATCGTGAATGCACTCACCGTGTCCGCGTGTGCACGATTTGGTGTAATGAAGATTAAAATTCTGAATTTCTGAAGCAGTGATACGCCAGAAGTCAGTTCACTGTGCGTCAAAAAAAGCTACTACAAATGTACAACGTTCCAACAGCCACAAAAGTGGCGTTAAGAACAGTCGCAAAGGAACAGTCGACAGGAACTAGCCAATGATTTTTAAAATGTGTTTGTAAGATCAAGTTTCAAAATAAAAAATGCATTTGCCTTAAAAATAATTTTTTTTGCACTTCAAAATGCCATTTTTCTACAACATGTAGTGATAAGTAGATAGTAGTAAGTAAAATGTATAAATAATAGTACTTAATATAACAATAATATTAATAATATAGCAATACCTACTATGTATAAAAATATAATAGTAGATAAAAATTAGATTTTGTAATATGTATATAATAATATATTATAATTATAAGAATCTCAATATAATATTATAACATATTATGATAAATTGTTTTTTTACTTTGTCTAAAAAAAAATTGGTATTTTATATAACGCCTAGGTATTTCATGAAATACCTAGGTTATTCATAAAATAATATTGAAAATCATATGTTTTATTTACATTACCTAAAATGGGTCGGCAGTATACATAATGATGCCTAGGCATTTTTCAAAATACCTGAATTATTCATATTGCCGGTGACATGTACACAATATGGAGGCGTATATGTTTCCGAACGGGGCATAAAATATGTAAGTATACAGGTTTTTTTTTTTTTAAATCAACAAAATAAATTTCTGATATGATATTGGTTGGTGGTTTTATAATCAATTCATCGTTAAAATCGATCAGTTGAAAAATTTGCGAATTGAAAAAAATGTCGAAATATTTCGCTTCTCTGCTCAATCGTACTGGACGATGACATGAATGCATCTAATTGATGAGGACTAGGGGTGGCATTTATGCACCTCCGGGAACTGAATATCTTAATTGCAGCAAAGTACGCATTGCACAGCTTGCATACATAACACCATACATTAAAATGCAGTAATATGGACCGACCGAAAGACACGTGGTGCAGTCTTTGAGTGTTGAGCACACCTGATAATTATATTATATTACATGCGGTTCAAGGTCAATTTTTTAATTTTTTTTCACAATTTACAATATTTTAAGGGCGTTGAGTGTATTTCAAAGAGTCTCTTGCAGAAATAATTAAATTGCATAAGATTTCACCTCACCTCTTCTGTCGTCTTGGTGTAGCTATGTTTAAAATGTATGGTATTTATACCTTCTTAATTTATTTAAATCTAAACATGTATATATTTGACGGGTCTAATGGAGATATAACAGATATTAATATACCTAGATATAGAATAGAGATAAAAAACGAAATAACTAACATATTTTTCTTTGCACAATTAAGATAAGAAGAACAATAGAAATCGAGAATTATTTAAATATAATACCATGAATGTATCAATTAAAAAAAATCTGCATAATTCATTTTATTTTGCCGAAAGACAAAAAGTTGACCAGTGAATAATGAATATGCCATATAGTGTTGGAAATTGTTATAATATGCTGCAAGTACTAAGAAAATGTTTGCTTTGGATTCTTCATTTTAATGGTATGTAATATTACTCATGTAGGGACTAGGAAAGAGTCATCGACATTGTTATTACCTAAATAATTTGATTAAAAATCTCATTATATGATAAGAGTTTTTTACGCGTTATCATTTAAAGGTATTTTACTCAGTCCGTCGACCTCATTATGACAAACTGTCCTACCAGGGTGTTCAAAAAGATATCCTCTATTGCCAAGTCCAGAGGCTATCCCATTGAATCAAACTTCTAGACATAAATCTGTAATTTCCGAACAGTTGACGACATCTTCAATCGACCTGCTAACATATTGCCATCTAGTCTATTACTGCCAATACCTACAAATTTAGTTTTAAATTTAGTATTGTTTCATGTTAAATGTACTTTATTCAACTTTATTCGGTCTCAGTTAATTTTATTTTGAGTTATTTCACATAATATAACGTTCTGTGTTCATCTGCTGTTGGATGGTATGAACCATATGAATAGATAAATAAATGCTTTTAAACGATAACTGAGAATATCTCCATTACGTTAATGAAATCTTATAAATTCGTCAAACGGCAGAACACGAGTATGATATTAAATGGACGTGTGGTTTCGAGTTTTCAACTTCAGGTTGTGTTCGAATAAACAATAAGAACTGTTTTAATTCGTCAACGATTCGTCAACGATTCGCTAAATGTTTGAACGTTTGAAACTGTTTTCGAAATTAATTTCCGGCAATTAACTTGTATTTATCTTACTCTAATTATAAATATTGTTCATAGGTATATTATTATTAATTATTAGTATAATTATAATTGTAACGCGTCTGTTGTAAAATAAAAATCACACAGCTAGTATAGGGCACCCGGCTTGCCGCAGCAGTAGTTTCGTATACGGTAGAGGAAAACGTAATTTAATCGTTCTAGTTAAAACAATAATATTTTAATGTCGGAAAGCCGACGGTTTTATAATTAAGCGCTGTTTAACATATTTTAAAATTCAAATCGCTCGTTGTTCCGCCGCAGGTCGTGTTCTGTTGCTCGTCATATTTTTTAATCGTTCGGAGTGTATAATATTATTTGGGTATAGGTACATATTATTAAACATACCTATACGGTTTCGGAGCACACGATAATTATTATTATTATAACGCGCGGCGGCCGATAATTGGAATAATAATAATATGAATTCGTTTCGGTGCACACCCCGACGTCCTGTTCGGACGTGTATATTAAAATATAATATATATTATTTTATTTTATTAAGAACAAAAGGTAAACCGCGCGGTGGGTTGCTGCGGGAGTTCGTTGTATGATAATACGAATCGCATTTACATACGCACGCGGACGGTGTAGGTAGGTAACGTTTCTAACGAACGAGAGCACCGGTAATGCGATACTCGTGGCGATTATTATTTTTTCACCTCTGATATGATACAATGCCATTATCTCGAATTATATAACGTACGCGTAAATGTGCCGGTATTTTTTTTTTCTCGATTTTTGAACTCGCGATAACGGATCGCCGAAACGTATCCATGGGTGTGCAGCGAGAATTATGTCGTTACAACCTAGCGCTCGTATCGTGCAGGATCACATATCGTTATTATTATTATTATTATTATTATTTGATATAACATAATATTGTAATACACGCACACACTCATATATATATAATATATAGCATATCACAATGATATGGCGTCCGCGGTTTTGAAAAAATAAAATAAAAACGATAAATCGCGAGTACGACGCGATGCGTTCTGTAGGTAATGTTTTTCGCTTAGCGAACTAATGATTCGATTTAAAAGGACGAGAAGAGAAGTGCAGAGGAGAAAAAATAAAAACGTTAAGCCTCAGTCATTGAAATATCGCGGTAGTTGTGTACGTATACATATATATAGCTGCAGGAGTGCACACGCCGAGGTTCGGGAAAACGGCGCTCTAGCGATTTTATGCCCTTCTCCTGCAGGATCATTATGCGCGTTTTACTCTCCCTCGTCATCGTCGTAGTCGTTCTCTACCCCAATTTGCTTTGTATTAAAGACAATCCTCATAAGTATATCCGAAATAGTATGCGCGCGCTCTCGGTTTACCGTTTGATCCCGATCGTATACCGTTATTATTGCGATTATTGTCGTACCACCGGGGGAGATAATAATGACGACGACGACGACGACAATCGGGGGGGTACGTTTTAGCGCCGGCGAATTCGTGGATATTTTGGAGTTGTTCTCTGGCGGAAAACATAAATTATATATCGGCTAGAAACGGGTCTTGTTTACGGCAAGCACGTACACGTTCATATTATGTCAGGTCGGCATAGACTATGTGCATAATATCACCGAAAACGAGGCACATACAATATATTACATTATAATATAATATACACGGTGTAAGGAGATCCGTGTTCGGCGTGAAAAAAAATATAAAAAAAACTCCCGAGAGATTGGTGAGTGGGAGAGGGGAGAAAGGGGCGCCGGGACGGCAGAGAGAGAGACTTCGAGGGGGTGGCGATATGGAGGGGGAGAAAAACCCTGGGAAATATTGAACAATCAATTTCACGGAAGGGTGCACCGAGCGGCGAACGTGTCGCGCGTGGTGGCGGATCGCCGGTAGGGGTTGCGGCTGGGTGGGAGGGTATGGGACGGAACGGAAAAGGAATTTTTGTGTGTGTGCGCGCGCGCCCGCGCTTAGGTCGAACTTATATATACGTATGGGTTGGTGGCAGGGGTGGCGGTGTGGGTGAATGCGCGCGCGATTTCTTATTATCACACACACACAAGCACTCTCTCTCGCATACTCGTCGCCGCCGCCGGAGGGGTTGCCAAAGTCTACTCGCGACAGACCGCGCAAGCGTGTGTGTGTTTGTGTGTGTGTGTGTGTGTGTGTGTGGGTGTGTGTGTGTGTATGTGTGTGTGTGTGTGTGTGGGTGCGCGCGCGGGTGCATATCATATATATATATATATATTTGCGTATACCCACATGTACACACGCGCGAGTGTGAGCGTGTGCGCGTCGGCGGGCGGGCGGCGCCATCTTTGTGTGTTTTTATCGATTTACGCGCGCGGGAGACGACGGGTCGCCGCCGGAGCGCGTGGGCGTGGTGCCCGGGCGGCGGCGAAAGTGTGCTCACTCGCGCAGAACTCGTGTGTGTCCGCGGCGGGGGATGAAAACTCGCCGGAGGGGTGTGTGCGAATAACGTTCGTACACTATAAAATATGTGTAGGCACCGTTGTGCGAGTACGTGGAGTGTACCACGCGCGGCTTTCTCGAGAGTGCCCGTGAGACAGGTATGCGCCGAGACTCGTGACGGTGGCGTCGGGTGTCCGCGAATCCCTCGGCCGCAGCTGACCCTTGTCGACGGAACGGCCCGTCAGAAGCCCCGATACGAAGCGATATGACACATTATATAATATAATATTACAAGCGCCAACGGTTTCGGTGTAAATCGATAACCCGACATTCTTCTGTGCGCAGTGTTCTTTTTCCGGGCACGCCGAACGGAGGGACGACGCGACAACGTGCCGGGAGACTTTGAGTCGGTCCTCCGGCGACATATACGATTATCTCGCGGTACGCCGCTGTAAAACAATAAAATATTATTACGAAAATCGTTTTAGTTTGGTCGTCGGTCTTGGGCGGAGTAACATAATATTGTAAGACATCGTCGAATCGTTGTGGTTATGGTCTACGCGCGGAGACGATCCACATCGCGATCGTCAAGATTTTTACCGGACGCGGCTGATATATCATATAATATAATAGTACGTCACCGCTGCAGCTGTTGCGCTCCGAGAAATACGAAATCGAAATGGGTCGTCCGACAATAATTATAACGTAAACGTCCGAGTTGGCGGAGTGCGCGGGGGGCGGTTAGGATACCTGTTGCGGCTTAAGTTTTCTCGGGCGCGCGCGCCATTCGTTTTAATTTGCTCTGACCCGCCGCACCACCACCGACCCCACCCGCCGCGACTTACTGCAGGTCTGGGAGTCGATTTTCTCCCTTAATTATTCCTCTTCTCCGCGGTCGTTGTCGTCTTCGTTTTCGTCGTCGTCTGTGTTATTAAAACGCGCGTTACACCGGCCGACGACGGGGGAGGGTAGCGGGGCGAGGGCGAGAAAGGGAGAGAGGCGTGGGAGAGAAAATGGGGAGGGGGCGAATCAATTAGAGAGACTGCAGCGTTTGTGTATATAATATAAACACGCCGGCCCTACCCCACTGCACCGACGACGGCCGACTCTCACCCCCTCGCCCCGCGGAAATGAGTAGACGGCGGCGGCGGCGGCCAAGACGCATTTAATTATCTCGGGGCGGAAAATGTTGGCCAAGGTCGCGATCGTCGCCGCTACGCCGCGGGTTAACGAACTTGCAGCCGCCCGTCCCTTTCTCTTCTTAATAACCGTGTCAGCCGGCCGTCCTTGCACGCATAATATATAGGTCGCTAGGACGCCGCTAATTCGTGCACGCACGACCGCGATGGCCCCGTGATTTCGCCGTCCTCGCCTTTGAGTCGACCGCTCTCCGCTCGGTCCACGCGGCGGTGCACTGCTGCAGGATTCGAGGTGTAGTCCGCTTCGCGTTTACGCGAGGAGGAGGTGGTCCGCGGAAGCGGGAAAGGGGAACCGACCGGACGGTTTGCGATTTCGCCGACTTTGCCGGAAATCCATCACGTAAAACGCACCGCACACTTGTCGTATACGATTACAATATCGTTGCACACGCGGTATACGGAGCAGCACGACGCGTGTAAGTCCGCCGAGCGGCGAGGGCGTGTCCTTGGCTCGTCTTCCTCGCCGTCGTGGGTGGTGTGAGCCGCGTACATTCGCTGTATTCGCGGAATAATAAAATACTCGTACTGCAGACGTAGGTATACATATATGTATAATACGCGTGTGGTGTACGTGTGTGTACGGTGGTTTTTTCGAAGGGTTGTCGGTGTCGGCGTAGGCGGAGACTGCTGCACACACACTCATTTATATGTGTGTGTGTGTGTATAGACAGTCGCGCGATGAGTACGGTTTGTGTATACATATATGAGCGTATAAGCGGCACCTGCGGTCGGGGGGGGGGGGGGGGAAAAAAACGAGAGAAAAATGGATTTCCGCGCGTATAGGTGATGGGATATATCCTCTCCCGTAGTCCACCACCCGACCACCACCCCCATCATACATTACACACATTCCCCGACCCCCGCGTGATGTGTATATAGGGCGTGAGCGTCGTGGTGTTTATTTTGTATTCGTGTATTATGATATAAAAAAAATATAACAAGCAATATATTATTATCGCCGTCGTCGTCGCGTATATAATATATCATAACGAAACTCACCCTGCACGAGACCCCCCCCCCCCCAAGAGTTCGCGGGTAGGCCACGGCGCTTGCGTTTTGCCATTTGTCAATATGATATAATCGCATGTATACGTGACATTGGGCGCATCAACTCGATTGGGCTCTAGATGATATGACTACTGTGGTGCACATGCATGACGTACAAAATACTGTCGGCTAGCAGAATGTCGAGGTCTTATTTTTTCCGAGTCACTAGTCCGCTGCAGTATTTATACGTTTTCATTGTGTTATCACAATATATTGTAATTAAAATATAATTACATTTTTTCGATTCGATTTTACCGGTGTGTATATATAGCTGGTAAACTCACATTAAAACCATCGATTCGAAACACTCTAATTATGATTATTAATTACTCGTGCGATTATTACACTATAAAATGCCATGCAGGCAACTGGCCTTACAAAAGTACAAAAGTACAAAAATAAATATTGTTGAAACTATTTTGGTGCAATTTTTTAGTTTTTTAAATTTCATAAGTAATAACTATAATATTATATTATAATGTATAGTGTGTAGAAAATATTTTTTTTTGAAATATCGACTAATCTATATGTGTCATAAATATTGAATAAATAGAATTATAGGTATATTTATAATATTTTTGTATTTGATTTGTATATTATATATTATAATATCACGAATTATTACAGAATTTTTTTGTTAACATTTTAAGTTTGTGTTAAACGTTCTCTTACATAAATATAATAATTAATAATATATTATTACTTATCAGGTAAAATACAACAATAATTTATGCGCATCGTACATGGTTCATAGAATAAATTATAGTTATTATTTATTAGTAAAAAGTAGGTACATATTAGATACTATTTTTTTTTTTTTTTTGCTAAAATTGTTAAAAATAAAATTGTTTAAAATAGTTTTTATTATTACTTTTATGGGTGTAATTTGCACAGATTTTCACTTAAATTTCATGTCGTGCCACACCTTACTACAATAGTGTGAGTATGTCCAACGTGCAGCATAATATATATATTTTACTGAAATAAGCAACAAAAGAAAACCTTACGTAGGTTTATTGGTGTCAAAATCGTTGAACTAATTTCTAATTTCATTTCCAAAATGTATGACTTGGTTAAACCCACATAATATGCGGTTTTGCTATAAGTACCTAAAATCATATAGGTTTTTACTTATTATTCGCTTTATATTCTAGCTGTGAGTTAATCGTTTAGTTAGGTGCGAGTATTATTGGTCGACTGAGAATCGTAACAATCGATTTAATATCCTTCAGCATCCTTTTTTTAAAGCCAACAGTATAATACAACTAGAATAGCTGAACAATTGCAATATAATAATTAACAGTAAATCATCTATAAAATAAAGCCAGCTTCCAATTTAAAAGCGATTACAATTTTTATAGCAGATATGTACAAAATTAAGTATTTAAAATGGAGTGAAAGTTTAAAAAGACATTAAGAGTTTTAAGATAATTAAATACAATTAGTCATTTAACCTCCAAGTGGGGCAAAATAGTATATACTTATTATATCTATTACGTTATGATGGTAAAATTTAGTTTAAAAACAATCTAAAAATCGTTAGTTATAATTTTTTGTTGCGTTTAACAACGGGTGGCATTTACGACAAATTCATATTGGATAAATAAATAAATATAATATTGATCGCGTTCGTATCAAAATCGAAACAAAGTATAGAACGTAGACGTTTATCGAGACACGTGGTGATCGTTGTTCCCGGATATTCACATAATTTGAATAAAATATATTCTAGAAAAAATACTTTTCCTCTCTTGTTTCCCGATAACAAAAGAAACGAAAGGTAAATAAAATACACGTACGAATAATCTAATTTATATTCATAGAGGTACGGGCTAAGGTAGAATTTCGCGTTGAACTCCTTTCGGCGTGTAACGGGGCACGTTCAAAGAATGGACCCTAAATGGTAATTTCGATTGTATAACACAATTTTAGTTTGCTAATAAAAAAGTAGGGACACATAAATTTGAAACCTTAAATAGCCTTTTCGCGTGCACATTGAACTGTGCGGATACTGCTGCATAATATACCTATACATAAAGTTATTTATATGTTAATTTAAAAGGCTACATCTCTCTCGGAGCTGCGCAGCGAGGGAAATATTATAATAATAAATATACATAAGTATAATTTCTCACGATCGGTCTTAGAAGTTAGGACGTCTGAAAAAATGTAACTACCTATATATTTTAGTACGAGGAATATTTTTTTATAAAACGATCGCAAACGACGGTAAATGAACACAATAATTTGTTTTCGCAGACAACATGCGGGATGTCGTCATATTTTTTTGCCAAGGTCGGGCAAGTTAATGGCAATTATCAACTGTGACAGCTTAAGTTAATTCAATTAAATTGCCAGCTTTAGTCAAAAGTTAAAAGCGAACAATGAAAAAATTTAGATCGAAAAGTTTAAATAACTGAATTAAAAAAAAGTTAATTTTTCTCAAGCTACAATATTTTAAGTCATAAAGTGCCCTAGTTTTTTATTTACACAAACATTCACCAATAAAACGTTAAACACTGTTATTAGAAAATAAATTACCCACTAAAATCGAAAAAGAGTCAATGAATCAGTATTGCCCCTAAACGGAATTAAAATCGACCTAATAGCACGATAATGGTAATCAACTATAAACATTTAAGTTACTACAGTACAAACTACAACTGACTATAAGTTAATAATAAAAAATAATTAACTATAGTTTGACACCTTTGATTTTTGTCAATAGCGTGTGATTCTGTTTCGTATATATGACTTATATACGTCAAGTCTTGGACACAATTTGATGTGATTTAATTATTCATACAGTTTGCAGTGATCAGCAATTAATTATACGTAGGATCGCATGTAGTTTTGTGCAGAAATCTCATCAAACCGAGAGCGTGGCGCTCAAATATAGGTAACGTCTTTAAATAATAATAATAATAATAATGTGACATCAACATTGCCAAGCACAATTCATTTATAAGGTTTGTTTGACGAGATTTTCGTCGGTTCGTAAGTATATTTTTGTACAAACACAATATTCGGTCGTATGGAATGGTGTATACATATACATACGTAGGTATGTATATTGCGCCAATATTGATTTACCGCACAGCTCAAGTGTTACCAGGCGGCGGTTGAGAGTGGTCGGAGGGGAGGCGGGGAGAGAAAACCGTACTACTAATAATAATAATAATAAAAAACTTACTCGCAATATTTACCCGAAGTAATTTTTTTTTTTTATAAACCACGTCCGACTACCGCCCAGAACGGCGTCAGGGGGAAACGGTGCAGCGCAGCTATAATGGAGCCGCAGCAGTGTAGTGCGTGTGTTGAACGAAATTCGATTATCGACTGTTTCTCATTACCTTCCTTGTATATACATGCGACGTGTATATACTTAAAAAAAATAAATATATTTACCGTTTGCCATTACCGGCACGGCCCGCCATGTTGCAGCTCCGCGCGATTGTTTTCCCGTAACGGGGGAGGCGTAGAAGAAAAAAAGAAAAAATTGAAAACCGGTGGTGAATTTTATTTTCGCCCCCGTTATTCTAATATTATGTACCTACCTACTGTGTACATTATTTGTGACTCTTGAAAAGTGTCGAGTTCAACAATCGAGCTTTGAAAACGCGCAATTCCGACGCAATTCCGTTTTAACTTCGATTTGTACACAAAAACTCGTGTCTGCAAACTGTCGTATTAATATGATTGAAATGTCGAAGGGCAAAAGCATTAAACACGTTTAATATAATAAATTGTTGGCTTTCACGTGCCCACTCACAAATATTTTAAGTACGGTTCATGTATAAAACGAGGTGCCCGTGACAATAAAACGGGTACCTAAACGTTAATTGGTCATAGCAATAGTAATAGTAAAGTAAGAGCACGCAATTTAAATGGACGAAATTACATGATTATATGTAAAATAAAACCGCTTGAATTAAATTAGCAGTATTATTTTTTGTTTCAGTTTTTAAAAAAGTAATACATTATAAGTCACTTTAGGGATATGAAAAAATGTATATTATGTTTAGGTCTCGTTATTTTTACATTTCAAGTAATATTTTTCGCAGATGCATTAGTAATATGTTTTTAATTAAGCGTAATCGGTTGTTTGAACTAATTAAAAACTTTTGAGTTTCGATTTTTACATTTCGTCTAGGTACCTATACTACTGTCTCCATTACTTACTACGCGCAATGAACGTCATTAACTAATTAACTATTGATTTTCAACACTCGTCCCTAGAAGACTTTGAGAACAAAATGATTTGTAAACGATTTACATTGGCTCTTATGAGAGGCATCAATGTTATTTTTAACTAAGGTGCCAACAGTGTTGACCACCAGCATAATAAAAAAAAAATGAATCTTATACACTTAGCACAACTGTTATCAGACTAACCCTTAAATAAAAACTGTTGCTGAGACTGGCCGCATAAATCAGTACATTTTGTTACATGGCCACACTGATGGCACTATAGCTCTTATCAAGGTTTTTGGAGAGTGTCCATCATGGAGTAATAATATTACTCTATGCCGTCCGTTCTGGTTTCACCTTCTCTATATTGGTATGCCAACAATACAAATCCAATTTTAATCTTTAGAGTTATCATATATTTCGTAAATTATTTTCGTGTGATTAACGAATTTTTTAATGGCCACCCTGAATAATTTCAAAATACGGACTTGTCTGGTTGTTGCACCCACTATAGTCATAAAATTCTTATACGTTATAACCTTAATTGGGCTTAATGTCTGTATATGATCCGCGCCCATACTATAATGTCTCATAAAATCGGTAAACAAAAATACCACTAGCACTTGTCACATTATATTCTTCGTTTGAAAATATATTGTCGATGACTCCACATTGTTTGCCGCTTATGTACAAATCGTAACTGATTTTATAAGCGAAAAAAAAAAACGTCAAGCATTAAAATCTCTAAGCTCCCTTGTGGTAATTACAACGGAAAGCCGTTCAATCGCATTGTACCTACAGTGGTATTAATAATTTATTGACACAAGAATTCGACTTTATCTTTCAAGTCGTTTTCAGTGCGCCAAATATGACCGACGTTCTGTGTAATCAGTTTTTTATTCGCCGCCCAGGCGGTTTAAATAGTGTGCATAAAAACGCCTATCGCGGCCTCTCGTGATAATAATAATTATACCTACGAATGGACATTTTTCTATCACGACCGATCCGCACACGAAACATGCGGACGACAATATTAACGACCTATAAAAATACTATTCCTCGTCACGACTGTCTCGGGACACTTCGATTCGATCGAAACCGCGCGGTATCGATCGTTGGCGAAAAAGTTTACCCCCGCCCCTCTCCCCGTAGTGAAGGATTCTAAGTGCTGCTGCAGGTAACGACTTACGCAGTTATTATATAATATTGTTATTTGCTTATTCCGTCGGTTTTTACGATATTTTATTTTCATTTCATTTTTTTTCTCAGCGCGTAAATACATTTCTTATTTTTATCTCTCGTGTGCATACACGAGCGCCAGCAGTGTGCGCTGAATATAATAATAATAATAATAATAATAATAATAATATTTTCTAGTCACGCGGGTGGTGTAAGAGGGTTAGCAGGGATATAACATGTATAAATATATGCACATATATAATATAGATGAGGGGTATGAGGGGGGGGGGAGAAGAAGATGAAGACGAAGACGACGGAAATACAGTTTTCTCTTAAATTGGATTTTTTTCTTCCTCCTTTTCGCGCTCCGCCGCCACCGCCACTGCCGCCGACGTGCGCTCGTCCCGGCCATTAATTCCGGGACGTTCCCGAATTTCACTGCCACCTCCCCCTCCCCCCCCAGCGCTGCCACGCTATATACGTGCGTTATATTAAAACGACTTCATTTTTTTTTTTTATGGTGAAAATATTTCCGAAGGAAAACGGGGGAAAAAGAAGTCGAGAAAAAGAGCGCGCTGGATTTGGCGGCGGGAGGTGGTGCAGTGACGAGGGGGTGCGGGACGGAAAAACGTCATACACGAGGAACAAACCATATTTTCAGAAATATTTATAATACACACGCGACTGAATTTATTAAAACGACATTCTCTCTCCGTGACTTTTATGTAAGTATATATATATTTTTATATTTTTTATTATTATTATTATTATTATTATTATTATTAGTATTCGCATTTCGCCAAAACTCCTCCGGGTTAAACGTTATACTTCTCGGTGTGTGTGTGTGTGTGTGTGTGTGTGTGTGTGTGTGTGTGTGTGTGTGTGTGTGTGTGTGTGTGTGTGTGTGTGTGTGTATTTTTACAATGGAAAAAAAGAAATTTCGCCTTTATTAAACTATATATTTATAGTATACAGAGTGCCCATGTTATACGTTTTTATACGCTCGAGTGATGGAGTGTATACGCAATTTGTATTGTACACTCGCTTCAAAGACATTTTAACTCTCTGTATTTATATACATATATATAGTTACAATATATATACAATGCGTGTACGCACAGGGCAGTATTTAGGGGGGGTCAAGGGACAGTTGTCCCGGGTGGCTGATTTTGAGGGGGCAGGATACAATTAATGTTACATTTTCATATTTTGGAATTATTTATTATACCTACCATAATTTGTTATCTATAATATCATCATATTAGCATAAATGCCGTATTAAAATAAATATCGATAGTGATCTTACCATCGCCATCAACTATTATGATGATAAAATTAAAAATTACTATAAAAATTGTTGAATTGTTCAACATAATATGTCCATTTTATCATAAAAATTGATTTTTGAAACATTACATTTTTTTATTGTATAATTGGGTAGTTTTTATGTTGCCTCTTGGTGACAAATTCGTATTTACGACTAACCTACACATACTAGAAAACACTTAATTATTGTTTAGTTATGTAAGAAGTTTTTCCAAGTCAAAATAACTTTATAAATCTGTCATCTTCGATACGCATGCGAGTGAAAACGTTTTACAAATAATGATTAAAATTATTTAAAAAATCGTTTAGAGTCTAAAGCAAATATTTCCAACGCTTTGTAGAAAATGTTAAAGAATTGAAACATGTCAAACGTCCAAGACATTATGCACTACCAATGAATTAACGATGTCTGTTAAGTATGATTTTGTCCGATCGACTCGAAAAATGTGCAATATTTTGTAAATCGATTGCAATTTGTTTTTTAGAATTTTAATACTATATATAATATATATATATAAAACTATAATATTAGGCAATCTCCATTTCTGTCATTTTTCGTCTTTTCGACTTGTGAAATTTGGAGGAATAAACAATTAGAAGTAACGATTTCCAAATTCTAAAAACCAACCAGCGATTATTCGCATTTAATTTGGAAAACATTTTCATATTTTTCGAACCGATGGGACAAGTTTGGGAGTCAACTTCACAGACGTTTATACAACAAAGCACTTTTAGGTACATGTGGCGTCGGGCGATAGTATGCGTACGTAGCTCTTACATATTGCACATTGTCGCTGGTTTTCTGAGATTTGGATAACATTTTCCTGACAGTCAATGAACCCATCGCAATATTATGATTTATTGTTATTTTTTTTTTTTCGGATTGTGTGCACAAAAAAAAATGACAATAATTCTCAATATTATTCCTATGTACGATGACGTTGAAAATTTGCTATGGTATACACGTGTACCACTGTAGGTAGTATACCGGTACAACAAGTCGCACGACCAATACATTTCACGGGGTTTACTCGGTTGCGGTTTGCTCGCGTGTGCGGATTATAATAACAATGAGTTTATTATTAATAATTGTTCGCTGCACTCTCGTCGTATTGTCGTCGTGATATCGTTAGTGTTTTAAGCAACAATAAATACGCATTGTGCGGACGACCGAATGTTTTTGTATTCGATATAACAACGATTACGCAGCTTGGCTGGGCAGTGAGACGGAATTTCGAATTATTAAACAAAAATAACCGAACATATTTTTTTTTTATCCTTTTATAATATTACTATAGGAAACGAGAAGTACACCGCAGTAGCCGTCATTGTTCTAAATTTAATAATACAAAATCCATTAGTATCGAAAAATATCTCATCCAATACTGAACTTATAAATCCCGCTCATATCGACTCGAGAGAAAATATTGCAGAGACTTACTTGAAATAATATATCACGTTAGGTTCCATCACTGGTTGGCCTGTCTCCTCATATCATTCACAGTAATTGTACCTCTATAAACTATCATTTTTGCTTATTGTGCGATTGTGCCATTCTAACACAGACCGTAATAATATTCTTCATAAAGAAAAAAAAAATTACAAAATATTATGTTATTATTGTCAGGTGGTCTCCTGCAAGTATCTACACATTCCTCGACCAGAGGAGGGGAGGCAACTGTTCAACAACATCATAGTCACGTTATCTCTCGACTGGTTCTCGGAGACCTCAACAATGGATTTTTGTCAAATTCACTCTTTTTTGGGGCACAGTGGATCGTCCCACAAGGTATGTATATATTCAACTCAAGAACTTTCGGGTCTTGTAGATACAAGTCACGTGGGTCGTTCCTACAGGGATAATGACAAGTAAATTAAAATATCAACTGTGTGGGTGGGGCAAAGTCTTAAATATTTTTTTGGGAAATTTTAACGAATTATAAACAATACACATAATATTTTCTTAACTCATACTAAATATTTTCATTTTTATACTGCACACTAATTTATGAGATCACTTCAATCAAACCTCAACTATGGACTTTTCAACTTTTTCTCCTTTTTTTCTTCAATAATGTAATTATCAAAATCTGGTTTTTTAAATTTTTAAATATATACTCTAAGCCTATATTTTCGAATCCTTGAGATTCTTTGTCTGGAGCGTCCTGTGGAGATAAAACTTCTGTTTTTTTCAAAAGATAACGCTCATATTCAACTATAAACTATACAGCAGATAATTTTTCTAAAATTGTATTGATGTATTAAAATCAAAATTCGTCAGAGTAGTTTTTGGGTTAATTTATCTTTGTGTTTTGATGATAAACGGTCCATAGTAATAAGTATATGGGGGCTATAGTGATTTGAAAATTGTAATCATTGATTTTAATCAATTGGTATTAATAATTTGTAAAAATGGCCCAAGTATAATAAACACTGGATCTAATTTTACGTCTATTTTATATTTATTTAAAACCAGTTTTGAGGACTAATATCCTCAAAACGAACATTTTGATACCTAAAAAACTACTCATTCCAGTTTTGAATGTGGTACATCAAAATTTCCAAAAAATGAATCCACTAATTTATTTACAGTAAAAAAAAGGGGGGGAGGGGTTCTCATATTTTGACAAACACAACTTTGCATCACCACAGGATACATTTTGAGTAGTAGAGAAAGATTCAAGAATTTGAAAATATGGCCATTAAGAATGTTTAGAAATTCCAAAAATCAGAACTTTGAATAAATTCATTATTCAGGGAAAAAATGAAGGTGAACTTGGTCGGTGAATCATCCTGTTTTTTTGTTTTATCCGTCATAATTACTTCGGCTACCAGGCCATTAGTTCTAATATTTATGTTCCACTTACATACTAACACACAGCCTGTATTCGCACGACTCACATGAATAATATATAATTATTAATTTTTGCAGAGTAGCAGTCGCGGCCGGTTCCTACAAAGCACCGGTCGAAGCGTTTTTCTTTGTTCGAAACTTATCAGCTCTTCGCGTATGATGGTATAATAGTAAACACACTTTTGTCCTGTTATCATCGTGTCCCGTGTATAGATAATGAGAACGTTGACGTTTCCTTTTTTTTTCATCACTCGCGACGTGTATTATGCACGTAGAAGGGTAGTGTATACGATTTCAGCGCAGAGCAAACATAATTTATTTTCTCCGCTTATACATAACACTGCACATGCACGCCGTCGTGGGTAAGACAATAATAATTCGAAAAGCTTTTTAAAACGCACTCAAAGGCGTATAATATATCGTGTGTCACATTTTATAATAATAACACACCTTAGGACTTTTCGCAGACGATAATATTATAACAATGACGAGCGTTCGTCCAATCATTCGCGATGATACGAAACTCGATGTCTGTCGTCGTGTTCGGTATTCTTTTCAAGTCTCACCCTCCTTCGCCGCCCCCCCCCCCTTGTACGCTCCCAAACATATACTGGGTGATTTTTTAACTATGCTAGTCCTGTATTTATGCTAAATTATGCATATTATATTAATATTTAGGTTTTTGGAATTTTTAAATACTCTCGAAGACCATTTTTTGAATCATTAAAATTCTTTGTGCCACTTAAGGATGATCCTGGGGCAGTACAAACTTCAGTTTCAAATAGGAACCTCCCTTTATAACCTTTTTATTATTAAGCAGATATTTTTTTCTGAGGATTTTGATGTATCTAAATCAAAATTTATGTTTTTTTTGTTTTTGAGTTATGTGACTTTGTGTTTTGAGAATAATATGTTGACAAATAATTTGTAAAAATGACAGTACAAGTATAATAAACACTACATCGAACATAACATATAAAGTTTTTATTTTTATAAAACAATTTTAAAGGATTATTATCCTTAGTATAAACATTTTAATGACTCAGAGACTATTCATTGGAATTTCTATTTAGATACATGAAGATTTTCAAAAAAATCGTCCGCTAATCAATTTTCAGTAAAAAGAGGGGTTTCCTTATAGACGTTTGTATCGCCACAAAATACTCCTTGAGTAGTGCAAAAAAATAAAAATACCAAAATATGTGTCGTAGTTGAATAGAAAAACGGGGGAGGGGGGTTGAGCTTGCCGAAAAAATCACCCTGTACATGTGCACGGATGATATAATATGGCTATAAAATTCGTTTCTATTCACCGCGGTGCACACACATACTGTGCGTGTGCGCTACAATATCGCGTATAGTGACCGCCGTTATGTATTCATGAAGTGTGACGCGACAAACCATCGTCATCGTCTGACATTAATATTATGTACACAAACAGCACCGTCCGTGTACATAATATTGTGCGACGTTATCGAGAAAAACGGCGGCGGCGGCGAGCAAACAACCCCAAGTGGTCTGTTTGTCGCGGAACACTCATTAGGCCGCTCATCGTAATAATAATAATAATAATAATAATAACACAAATATGCTGCTCTGCGTGGGCTGTGCAGCTTTTTGATTGGTCGCGTACGACCGACGTTATTATGAGCTCGTCGCAGGGTATACGGCAGTCGGCCGAGCTCTTGTGTATATTGCGACGTACACATTTCCTCTTTTGTTTCTATTTTTTAAATTTTTTTTTTCGCTCGCGGGCTGTCGCGACTACGGTTATTATTACTTATTATTATCATCATCATCATTATTATTATCATTATTATATATACGTATCGTCTCCACTAGACGTGATGCGTACACTACAACGTCTAAGTGTGTCTCTCGGATTTTATTTTTTCGCTTTTTTTACCGCGTGTACCTACGTTGTATACGTCGTATGGGCGGCGAGAGGCGACGACGGCGCGGTACGACGGGGGGGGGGGGGGGTGCCGAGGGTCCGTCGAGATGCGGAAGAGACGGAATAAAAATAATAATTGCATATTTAACGTCGGCGGATGTACGTGCGGCGGGATGAAATGAGAACGGAAAATCTTGACGTGTCCTTTGCGCGAGAATATATTATTATTACTGTCATTATGACGTGTGGGTATATATGTATTATGTATGCATTATGGTGTACAGTGCATACGGTTTTCCTAGCCCGAAGCGTACCAAAGATGAATAATAATAATAACGACGACGACGACGACGAAAAGGGTTCTCCTGGTATACAAAAAAGTTGCACTCGGAGAGTTCAGTGCATAACGTAGTATATATACGTATGTTTTTTTTAATTATTAAAAAGCTCTCGTTGAACCGTATACACATCACTGGCGCATCTGAGTATAATACTTATGTATTGAACGCGCAAGATGACTATTACACACACACACACACACACACACACACACACACACACACATTGTATATTTTGTATACTCAGTCGACGTAAATACACAATGTATGATATATTGTATAGGTATAAAGGTATAAAGTGTATGGCACAGAAAGATTTCTGTCGAGTTAGCACTCCGGTTTTTTTTTTTTTGTTTTTTTTTTTTTTACTCTCCTTTGTGAGCGACATTTTTATACGCTTCAATCGAGCGTTCGCCAAACTCTGCAGAGAAAAAAAACTTATAACGTTCACGTGCGCGAATAGTATTATTTTTTTTTTTTGTTTTCAGACTTGACGACGACCCGTCGTCGGCTTGCATCTAGACAACATTTCTCGTTAGATAGTGTCCCGCACAAACTATATTAGAGCAATTAGTATATTATATTTGAATCGCAGAAATCGTAAAATTGTTTCAACTCTGGTGCCCCGGCGACCCTTGACCACCGCCAATTGAACTTAATCCTTGACCCCCCCCCCCTCTCCCCATGATGATGACCAGTCAATGACCCATCTGCAGGCTATACTATAAGGGACTTCCGCTGGTGTCACTATCTCCTCTCCGCATAGTCAGGTGCAGTGAACGGTGCAGTCGCCGCTAATGCATTCGCATTCTACCATACTAAATATCGCTCCACTTCAAATATTAATAATATTGAATTTTATCGGTAAATATCGTTCGGACCTGTATACAGAGCGAAATTATACGACCGGTTGAATCACACTGTATTATTAACTTCACACTACATCGTCGTCGACCCAGAAAATAAATTTTAAAAATATTTTCTCGTTTGCGATACATACGGGAACGTTCGATTTTACACTCGCCGGTCGAATGCTTTTAAAAGCACTCCGTCCACTTGTACTCAATGTGACTTACTACTTACCTGCAGCCTACTTTTACTTACCCTAACCGTAATATTTATGCGCTTACAACACACATATTATGCTCAATCGTTTGGCCCGTTATGTTGCAGCCGCTGGATATTTATATTTATATTGTTATGTGCCATTGCTCGTGTATTCAAAATGTACCTTTACGATGTATATATGTATGTAAGTAGTACGCCTTTATTGGTTAAAAGCTTTTAAAAGCCATTTCGGAAACGTGTGCCGACCAATTTATAGTTATATATACTCGACGCGTGTTTAAAAGCAGGCCGACAAATGCTATGTATAGGTAGGTACATGAGCAGAATAAAAAAAGAAAATGCACTTTAAAACATATTTTTTCCACTCTCGCCGAGTTCTGTTTTTGTATAGTTATTTTTTTCTCTTGTACTACTCTGCGAATATTACGAGTACCTGCCTTATACACTATATATAATATAAATATATAAATTGGGCGAAGCTCTCGTCGAATGTTCGTTAAAAATGTTTTTTTTCCTCCGCGGCGAGTCTCTTTTATTCTTTATATATTTTTAAACACGGAACGACAAAATTATTTTCGTTTACAATTTTTCACATTATATTATATTCATACAACAACGTAATGGACGCAGTGTAAACCTATATGTTGTATTATATGTATAGTGGCTGTACCGAAATAATTTGTTTTCGACAAATTATGTTATCGCTCTCAAATTGTAAGCAATAAATCCGAGCCCTGCCGAATTTATTAACACGCTGAACATGTAACATTTTACGCTCGTTGTTATTATTATTATAGTTTATTTACTGCGCCCAATAAATTATGGCACACTATATTATACATACATAATATGTGCCTGCTACCTGCAGCTATATATTATAACGTTATTATATAACATAGGTATAGGTAGGTACAATTATTTATCGATCAAAAACGTTTTTCGTATTTATTATATATTATAACCTATAGGGCAGTATAACTATAGTAGGTATCTATATACATCATAATATACGAGAATCCGGCGAGGATAAATAATAATAATTTATGAGGTACACATAATAAACCCATGATAAACTGCAACGTGAGAAAAACTTAAAACGACTTTAAAGGCCGCAGCGGCATTATAATATTATTACTATTTTCATTATTATATTATTATGTACATCGAGCGGCACAGTGGACGGGATCGTAAACATCGTGAGTACGCCCATACGAAAATACGAGTCTCGTATGATCTAAAAATAGACGTATTTATTAGATGTGTACACGCGGCTGTGGAAAACGTGTCGAAAATTGTGGTTTATACCCCAAGGAAATTAAAAAATATAAACTTACGAAACTGTTTCCGTGGAATCGGTAAGGCGGCTGATGCAGCTGCGGTCGTAAATCTGCAGCGCGTTCGTTCGGTCAAAGTGCATTTACTGACGTGGTGCAGCAATAAACGGCACACCATATTATATTATCGCCGTATGAAGCAGGACAGGCTTATACCTAGGTACCTGAGGGAGAATCCGGATTCGTTTTTACAGCCTCGTCGCAGCTTAAAAATATGTTTTTTCAAAACCGGAAAAAAAAACGTTTTCAGTGGATCCGATAGAGATACATGTTGTATTGTATAGGGTCGTAATCTGTCCCGGTCGAGTGCTTCGTTTATACCTCTCACCCGCAGCAGCTAGAACGCAAAGGCATAATATAATAATGTTATGCAACAAATAATACGAACGTCTCCCGGAAAGGGCATTTATATATACTATATAGTGACCCGTATTAGGTTTAATTTCTATACACATTTTACGGTGTACATGTTACACGGTAGATAAAACGTTCTCGTTTGCTTGTGCATTTTACGACCTGCGCGAGCGTTTGAGGAGCCGCAACATACTGCAACAAAATGCAGCAGCTGCATTGAGTTTACGTTTTTCTTTCCGGACGACGAGTACAATTATTTGAAACTTTAATATCACGTCTTATGTACGGTTCATGCAAGCCGACCAATAATAATTTATAGCGAATGACGACAGATATAGTGTACTTTTCGTTTCGAAAAAAGTCGTTTCTCGTCAATGGACGATTGACGGTTGATTGGCGTCCAACGATTATCAAAGCGTTTATGTAATACGGTTATAAATAAACGTGAAATCAAACGTGTCCGCAAAATACTTTTCGGAAATGTCTTGACCGTACTTGGCGACTATTTGCGCGGTCCCCGGAATCGTAGTTCGCAAAGGCCCGCTGGAAATATTGAAAAATACTCGTCAGCCACAATATAATACCCGCACAAACCTCGTTTCCGCCCTGCAGTGATTGGCGTCAAGCACTAGTGTATACATATATATATATATATATATGAGTATTATATAAAATGATAATATTATAACACATAATATTTTATATAATATATATTATTATGCGCGGTAGGTACCTATAATAATGCCTGCGCCACCGCCGCCGGAACCACCGCCGATAAATCATCGCCGATGGAGGGATTTTCGTGATGATAATAATAATATTATAATATATACCATCGTCGGGCGAGCAGGGGCAGCGTAAAAAGGTGATTATTTTCGATGCGCGAGTATAAATTATATAATAATATGTTGTGTGTGTGTGTGTTTTTTGTTGTCGTCGTCGTCGAAGGGTTCGCTCCATTAGTCGAAAGAATGCCATCGCTCGTCGTGTTTATACACACTACGGTCTACTGCAGAGCGAGTGAGTGAGTGTATAATAAGGGGTGTGTGTGTGTGTGTGTGTGTGTGTGAGAGAGTGAGAGAGAAACGACCACAGCACGGTTAGGACATCTGCATAATAATAACGGCGATAGTGTGTGTGTGTGTGTGTGTGTGTGTGTGTGTGTGTGGAAAGGAGAGAGAAACGACAAAAAGGGTTAGAATAAACACAGAACTGACGGGCTGCGGAGATCGTGGGATTTCGGTCAGGTGTAAACGACGACGAGGATGCTGCGTTGCCGCCGCGAGGTATACGACGACGACGACGACGACGACGGTCGTGTTACTCCCTTACACCGACCCCATGAACCGCGACCCGGCGACTGTTTTTTTTAAAAATTTTTTTTTTTACTTTATACTACCCTCCGCGCCTTTCCAACAAATTATTATTATTTAAATATACACCCCGCGGGTGTGGTTTGAGTGTGTGTGTGTGTGTGTATGTGTGTGTGTGTGTGTGTGTGTGTGTAATGCGTATCGATGTCTAAATGCAAATTATCAAACACAATATTATATTATAGGTGCGTAATAGATTAATGTGTGTGCCAGAGACTGCAGGGAAACGAGCACCGATGCGAGAGGTGTTATTATATAGTAAGCAGAGCGTGGATTTCTAGTACGGTTTTCGTTTTCTAGCGGTTTTCCCATAGGAGAGTTCTGTTTCGAGTTAAAATTATTGTATCGATTAGCGCCCGTGATGACTGCAAGTAATATTTCCCTGTGTTCTGTTTATTTCAGCGTTGACCGAGGGAAATTTAAATTGTTGGCTGTAGGGTCGGGGTGTCAGGCCTCCCGAGTCTGCCGAGTTTCAAAGAAAACAGTTCGATCAAAAGCAGTTCTCAGCAAATGATATTGAGATCGTGAAATAAAGTATTTTCGACAATAATATTATAATATCAATAATTCTCGTACACCGAGTATTATTACTATAACAATACGATACGTGATTATCGGACGGTGCATGTCGATTAATTCAATAACGTAATTTCCATTTTCCGCCATAATGCTGGATCGAGTTCGCAAACAAATGTATTATTATGCGATATTTTCTGAGCACCAGTGACACCAGCACCTAACCCGTCTGCGAGTGGTGTGTTTAAAAAGGTTAGGTACGATAATAATAATAATAATAATATAAACGTCTAACCGTAAGCCATTTTAATGTGTCATGAAGTATGCCAAATTATTAATGTCGCACAAGCTTGAATTATTTAATGCACGACTACTAAAAAATTGTAGTTTGGTACTCATGATAAATATTTTTTTAAGTACACATCGTGCAGTGGAATCGCGTGGAGGTGTTCGGTGTCTGCGCTGCTGCAGCAAATGTACATTTTGTTTTTATTGCGTTTTATTTGACATTATTTTAGTCGAAAAATGGCAAGTCTAACAGCAACGGCATATCCAATTACAAATTGTCTCTGCAAAATACGAAATGGAAGACGATCGAATTTGGGCGCCTTAATATAGTATGATATTATAATATACCTGTATAGGTACTGAAGTGTGTTTAAACGTAAAACAGATCTATAGTGACGAGCAAAACTTTTCTACGGGTACATATACCGCCGAGGGGTGAAATTATTTCTTTAAAATGCAAAACGGAGAATAATTATTAGTTTTGAAACAAAGTTTACTTTGTTACACTTGTATACCTATACTTTTACATGTATACAATACAATATTATGTTTACTGCGCGTTCCGTATGTCGGCCGGATCCGATGTAATAACACCCGAGCCCCATCATTACAATATAATAGGTAGGTAATGTATATTATTGTGGGCAATATATTGTGTTTTAATATTTATATTCGTTTTTAATTGTATGAATTAGTACAAAAAAAAAAAAATGATTTACACATACGAGAGTTTGAATTAAATTAATCGAGGAAAATATTATGTGATGACGCTTTTCTCTAGTACCAAACGACAAATAAAATTATTAAAAAAAACTATAGAATGCTTTCTTTTATCGGTTGCATAATATAAAATTATTACATGCACTTTTATAACATATAATACAATATTTGCATTATTAAAATATGTTTTTGATTATAAGAAATAATGTTTAAATTTATTATTATTTATTGTTATATGATATGAATTATTAAGAGTTGAAAAAATGTCTAGGAAACTTTGAAGAATCTATATACACTCCCCTCGACCGTGGATGAAATACCAGACCCTAGCAATATTGATATTAAGGGGTGGTGCTGCAGTGCACAGTATGCCCCGGGGCACAAGAATATGGCTTCATAATACAGAGATATTTTTCACGGCCGTAAAAGTACAGTTTTTTTTCGATTTAATTGTTATTTTATCGTTTCGACGACAATCGTATACAAATGTTAGCTGCACCGCATACCGTAATATATTTAATATTTTAATAATATTATACTCTGCTCCTCGATAAGGAGGTTGGGAATGCAAAATATAATATGAGTTATTTAAAATTATACCACACGTAAGTACACAACACACATCATCATTAGGATGTATCAGTATCATTATTGTTATTATTATGACATCGTCGTTCGCATAAAATATTATATTGGATTGTATGTATTACGAGCAAATCTTGAAACCAACACGAGATGGCATCATTATATACGGATAAGACGTCGCGACGAATGAAAAAAAATATAAACGAAAATAAATCTCGTGATATTCGTGTGGACTTGGAAGTCATCGAGGAACTAGGACGAAAAAAAAGCAATAAAAAAACTAAAGCATCCGGTAGGAATTATTAGTTATTATAGGTACATGTTATAAATTATAATATGTCACGCGAACAGGTCGGGCATCGGTTTTTTTCAGTCGACTTGCGGTGGTGGCCACAGACTATAATACACGATTTATAATTATTATAATTATATTATGGTCAATAACACTAATCGATGGACAAGTAGTCTTTTATTATATTGGATAAAATATATTAATGTCATACTCGCAAGAAAAACGATATTTACCGGAAACCATCACTCGGGGCCGTAGTCATTGAGGGTCCCCCACTCCAACATTAGGGCATCCCGGGGGGTGGATATCGAGATTTATAAGCGATTAAATAATATTATGCATTTGTAGGTCATCGTAAGAAATATTAGCAAATTCCGTTTTTAATTTTAGAGCGGCGCTATAATAGTCTTGTCGGCAGAGCTGCATAGGAGGGTTATGTTAATTATTCTAATGAAAAAAAAAAAAAACGTAATTATATCCATTGACCGATGGAACCAGTTTCCCGCATCATCGTTATAATTTGTGTACTAAATTATAATAATATACACTCGAACAACCGACGCTGCAGATTATAATACTATCACATTATCGTGAGATAGTGTTTTTGAATTGGAAAAACGTTTATGTCACAATAAGGGACACGTTGAATTTATTTTAAGTAAAAGCGAGCATTAAAAATATAAATAAAAAAACATCGAATGAGATAAAAAAAATAAAAAAACATATTGTATTATACTGCGACAGAGTGGTCGGCGGACGCTCAACTGTAATAATATAATATTACGAACACACAAACGCGGAATTAAGTAAATTAATATATTATTATAATATAGATAGGTAGTACCGCAGGTATGTAATATGTATTATAACGTTGGTCGGTCCTATCTAAATAACATTATCTTATTATGAATAAACTGGGAATTTCGAATATTTTTTTTTTCTCTCGTCGAAAGTGCCTTATTTACATATTATTATAATACACGACAATGCGCTCCGTCGTCGCTGCACAGCTAGGACGTATAAGGATATTATGTTTATTTGCCATCTACAGCAACTTTCGGGGCTTACATAATTATTATTATACACGTTTACGTATGTATATAGGCACGTCGTGCGCTGTAAAATTAATCGACAAAACCTGTTCGATCGCGCGTTGAGGAAAACCGTATCATAAATATTCATTAGGAAACATAAACAATTATTGAATATTTTCAACATACGTATACACTCCGCACACGACGTAATTTATTATATTTTACAGCGCGCATAGACGTAATATTATTATAATAGGCGTGCACATAATAGTCAAATATCACTGAAAATAATAATACACTGAGCGTCGCGAGAAGACAATTAATAATAATGTACAGAGCGATTGGCCGTGCATGCTCACCCTTTTATTTTTCTTCGACGATGCAGTTGCCCGAGATCTGATTTTTGCATCTCATAAATATACTCTGTGACCATATTTTCAAATTCACGAGATTTTTTGTATACTACCTTAAGAGTTTGGAGATACAAAAACTTCTGTTTTTCAAACGAATTTCAAACCCTTTCAACTGTAAATTACGTACGGTCGATTATGTACATTTGAAAAACAAAAATTTGTATCACAACGGAACACTGCTCGAGTGGTGAGAAAAAATTCAAGAATTTTAAAATATGGTCTTTGAGCACGTTTAAAAATTCCAAAAACCAGAATTTGAATAGATTCATTATCAAAGGAAACCATTGCGACAAGCGTGCTCGATCCAGTACATATTATGAAGTATATTCTGTAGAAATAATTTAGATTTTTTTGCCGTCCGATGCCTGTGGACAACATCGTATTATATGTATAATAAATACTGTTAATCACGAGCATATTGTAGAAACGTATCTATAGGGTCTAGGTTTATCAAAATATGTACTCTTTTTAGATGAATGTTGTTTAATCGTTCCGAAAGAAGCATTCGATAAGTTGCTCGTAATGCATTCTGCGCTTACGAGGCGTGTAAGAAAATCAATCTGTTTAAATGCACAGTAAATATTATAATTAGGTATGTTTGTAATTAATGATGATTGTCAATGAACATTAAACTGATGAAACTGATTAAACACACCGAAACAATTTAAATTATTACAATCTTTTGTCGTTCAAAACTTTTTCGTTCGCATTCAGTTCGTCGAAACCTCATTTCGAATACTGGTTGAAAAAAAATTAAACATCTACTCTTTCCCGCTACCGAAAATCAATAGAGTGTTACTGAAAATGATAGGTGTTCGATTAAAGTTTTCGTCGCTGCATTGAATTAGTAACAAAAGATTCGGAAGTTATTATCGTAACTTTATTGTTGAAGCAACATATATGTAGAAGGTTGACGTGATTAACACCAGACACATTTATTATAAACTGATGTATAATATTAAAATTATTTTCCGTTTGTCCAATAATATTCGTAGGGATAGAAAACGCGCGCCTTTACAACATGTGATATATTATTATCCCTTTTCGGTGATTCGAATTTAATATCAAAAACGTATTCCGGAAACGTATAGTGTTAATTTCGATAACCACACGACTTTGGTGGGATAGTCGAAGTTTGAACACGGTATGCATGATTTTCTAAAACGTTTTATTTGTTTATTTCGAGGCTTATGTCGTTTAAATATGAATTGACTTTGATAATTTCTGCGGATTCGATATAGCCATACAAGCACAGGCTTGCCATCGTGAGTACTTAAACATATTTTGCGGTCAAATCAACACAGGTCGTACGTATAGTTTTAAAACGTCCTCGTGCAGTTGTTTATGTATATACCTGCAGCCTATATACCTATAGCTAATATTATTAAATTATACGACGAGCGCACGGGAAATGGTATGTATTTTTATTTCTATATTTCAACCGGCACAGACGTCTCGCAGAAATATATGATATATAATATAAGTAGTAGCATTTCGAAAACTTTGCCCCGCCTTAATATATGCTCTCGCACGATTAAAATTTATGTCCCATTACGGGACGTATATAAATATATGATATTTAATAATATGTATATATATATATATATATAGCTAGGTACTATAATATAACACGGGCATATAATATAAGTATGCGCAACAACAATACTTCGCCGCTTTATATATATTATTTTTTCTTTTACGGCGTTCCGAGAGAACGCGCGGGGCACACATTATTATTATTATTATTATTATTATTATTATCATTATACACGCTCGAGCATTATTATATAATGTGTATGGGTGCCTCTAAAAATGTCTAGGTATACAGAGTGATTATAATATCCAGGCGATATTATCTTGTGGCAAGTCAGCGTCGAGGAATTTTTATAATTATTATCTTTTTTTTTTTTACGTTTTTCGGGACCTATAAACGATCATCGCAACAATAACAATATTGTTTTTAAAATATTGTACGAACGTCACATTATAGTCGTTTACCATTTTCTCGAAAATCTCTTGCGATTCGCGATAAAACGGATAATAAATCACACTGTATACTAATATTTGCAGCCCGAGGTTCCGTTTTCGCCTCCCCATCAGACTTAAGCACATGCTGCTTTTTACGACAATCGGCCGCCGCTGTAAAAGCGATGTCGGGTGTGCATCAGTTATGCATTATACGTATACACCAGATGTACACCTACGTAGAGTGTATACCTACACACACACACACACTTTTATTTATTTATTCGCAAATATATTTTAATTCTGCGCCGATGCGAAATATCGTTGGAAATAAAAACAGACTTATTACGGCCCGGAAACCGTTCGTCGTCGCAAACAGTTAATATATTAAATTAATAATATTTCAATTTTTCACGCCTCATTGCATTTTTGCGATTTTTTTTCAATCGTTTTATTCACGGCCCTAAAATAAATGCCACTATGTCACCTCATTCAATTGCCCAGGGGTATTTATAGGGTTTGCGGGGGCCTTAAGTCATTTCTCCCTTCGGCATCGCGTTTTATAATAATATATAATATTTTATAACACATCGTTCGGTCCGGTTAGGCTACCAAACGTGCACGCGAGACATTATTCTCGATAACGATATCATATACAGGGCGTACACGAATCGGGGTATAAAAATTCCGGGTGGTTGACAGAGGAGGGTGTCGTTGTAGGGGTGGTTTGTTGTGACATCTCTACGCGCGGCTAACTAGGTCGTATCGATGTTCGTTCAGCCATTTATAATAATATGATATCCATAATATTATTATTGTACACTCAGAATCGATGGCGTCCATAACTACCTATACTGTGTGTCATTACGACTTAATATTAAGGCGGTACGTGTTTAATGTTCATAAGAACTATACACATTATAGACAGGTGTGATATTATTGTAACGATGCTTAATATACTGCTTGTACTTGATTTGACGTTACGGTCCGAACTGGATTAGAGGGTGGCCGGGCTGTAGTGAGTGAGGGAGGAACTTGCCTACGAGCGAAAGTTTTTTTCTTTTAAAGAGCGTAAAATTGTACGGCTTACCCCCATATTATTGTAGTTATAACTAAAATGTGCAGTTATAATAAAATAGCCTGAGTACTGGAATGAACCAAAAATATTTGTGTTGTTCCGGAATAGCATTATGTATTTTATATTTTTATTATCAGAAGTATAACGTATGGAAATCAATAACCGTTTATACGTCAGCATTTAGAAATAATA
Source organism: Myzus persicae (assembly GCF_001856785.1). Taxonomy (NCBI): domain Eukaryota; kingdom Metazoa; phylum Arthropoda; class Insecta; order Hemiptera; family Aphididae; genus Myzus; species Myzus persicae. Next base: position 327,347 of record NW_019102045.1, on the reverse strand, counting down.
TTATTATAAGAATTATTGTTTTATCTGTGATTATAGATTATTATTTCTATTTTAAGTATTTTGAAGTGAAATTTAGATCAATGGTTAGATAATTTTTATTTATTGATTTATAGGTACTCAACACTTATATACACTGTGTGTGTATTTTAGTGCATGTAAATAACTATCATTTATATTTTCAAGGAGAGAAAAATGCTTGCCCGGGGGCTGGGGTGAAAAAATGTCTGAATCTGACCTTAGAAACTGAATCACTATTCAAACGATCTATATTCTACATTGTAAGGCCAATATATTCCAATAATACAGTGGTGGATTCAAAACTCGATTTCGGCGCACTGAAGTCAACTCCATTAATGATTAGTATTTATATTCTTCCGATACACAATATAGTCCTACGATTTTTCACCACCTCCTACCTTTATTATCATATGTAATTGACATAATTTTTCTTTTTTTTTTCGGAATTTCTGAAAAATATAATACGGTATTTAACGTTTATAATGTATGCCGATTCTTTACAAACTACGACCATCGTTAAACATAATACCATAATATTTCGACTAAGTATTTTAAAAATTAAAAAGTTTCGTGTCACGATGAAATATTTTCTTAAAACCGTAATCTTGTATAAACACTGATTATATATTAATTATACTCATATAGTAAGCCGAGCTTCGCCAAAATCGTATCCTGTAACTAACGCAATATTGTCTAAAGTCTCTGTTCCACTTGTCTTGTATATTTATGGGTTCCGTAAAATTCAGTAAGTACCGTTTTAAAGTTTGCTCTCTGGCGCTTTAGTTTTTTAACAGTCGGTTTATTAATATGAAAGTAACTTGAAACTTTTGGAGCACACACACACACACAACACGCCCGAGCGTCTAAGCACAAAAAATGTAAATAGTTTTTATCTAATTAAATATTAAAATTTATTTAATACTAGTTGTGAATGTTCAAAGGTGCTAATCGAGTTTAAAGTTTAAACATTTATTAAATTAATGATAATCTAATTACCTACGGTATAAATATAGGTCTGAGTATAAATGTCTTATGATATATTTTCTTATTTAACAGATTTTAAAGCATTTCTTAATTTTTATTTTGTAAATAGCTATACCTAAACTTTCAGTATAACTCACTATGCTTATAAATTAGATTTCTAATAACTATTATAATTTAAAAACGAATGTTATCATTTTATCGCAATGATAAACGATAATACAATATAATTAATTACGTTCGTTACTGGTCCAAATATATGTGGCGCATCGTATCGGTCGTTATGTTGTGTTAATAATTATATGTTTGTTTCTTAACCATAATAATAAAATAATATAACTATCATAAACATATTATCTATTATATGAAATGCAACAACGGTTTTGTGGTTTTCTTAGAACAGCCATAGTGTACGCGTTCAAGTCGGACAGGTTATCGTGATATTATTGATTATGATAAATCGATAACCCTCACGAATCTAGGTAAAGGAAAAAAATCGGTTATAACAACGGGTTCGAAATTAATTCCGGCTGTATTACATAATAATAATGTAAATTATTGTTGTATAGGGGGCTAACGGCCCTATAATGTATAGTACACGGACTGTATGAAATGTATAATATTATGCCTTCCTGTTTTTTGTTTTATAACGTTAATTAACGACAAGGGCACATACATAAATTCTCCGGAGATTTTGTGCGCGATAGACGTAGCAGTATACGTTTTTACCATTTATTATCCTTATACGAGAGCACAACGTTAATGAGTGCCTATAATGCGTATACTATTATAATGGTAGTATAGTGCACCCGCGGCGGCACACCTGCGAGCAGCAGCAGACGGGTTTTTTTCCTTTCCTTTGCATTATTTTTCCAAAAAATTATTCAAAACCAAACGCGTTTACACCGTACACAATAATAATATTATAAAGTCTATTGCCTATGTTGTTGTTAGAACAATGTAAAATAATATTTTTCATTTTCGTTCGCGAGCGCGTCTATCCGTGTAATTATAATTATGTCATAAATACAGTCGAATCTCGATAACCCGAACCCCGAGGGGAGTACAAAATACTGTATACTTCGACTTGTGTATTTTTTGACTTGCAAATACGACCCGAACATGAGTTGAAAACAAAGGGCAAGAGAAAAATTCGATTTATCGACTGTTAATAACATTATATTATATATTGTAATGATTCCCCCGAAACGGCGGCGGTCGTCTTATGCGCTATAGTCTTACTATAATATATTATGTTATAATATGCTTTATGTCTTACCATAACGATACATGGTGCATAATTAATTCCGTGGAATGTGAGCAATTACACAATAATATTAAAATAATATGAAATCGTTTCGTGCGGTGTATACTGCACCGCGGAGACGATAAACGTTCAACGGAAAACGTTTTTCGTAATTAAGGCGGCGGAAAATTGACGGACGAATAATAATGGTAATAAAAATAACAACTCCTATAAAACGACTCCAACTATTACGACATTATGTGACGTTTGATCCAATTTTATATAAGCCAATAAACCGTACATAATATGTGTAGTGCGTAATGTAATATTATTAATATTATTGTGTATATATGCAATCGTTTAACGAATATAAAATCATGATAATTATCTGTGCACGCGGACGACGAAAACAAAATGCTTTAATCGTGTCCAATTGACGACGGTTTTTTTTTTATTTTCATTCGTACATCGAACGTCATTTTAATTGCATAGTCGTTAAACGGTTTGGGTAACGGGAATCGGAATCGACCGAGACCGAGCGAAGCGTTTCGCGGAAAAAATAATAAGCGTCTGAACGATATTATTATTTTTATGATGAGCGTTATTAAATTATTTTGTACGGCGATCGGTGACAAACGACCAAAATGTCGGTCCTATTATTACGGTATATAGGTGAGATCGCTATAAGTTCGGACTTTGGAATACTGTAAACGAAGACGGTTATTAGGTAATAAATAGCCGTACTCCATAGATACGGCGATCACGATTAAAACGCAGAATTTACATAATAATTGTACGCAGTTTAGATTTCAAACTATGCAGTTTAATTGCATATATAATTCGCCCTAAGCAAGTACCCCAAGCAATATAAGGCGGAGGTTTTCAGCCTGTGCACCGAGAGCTCATTTCAGGGACACCGCGGCTCACAGAGGAGAATAAAAAAAATTATTAACAAATTTATTATAGTTAAACGACAAAAATCTACCTTGAAATATGTCGTCTTATTGTAGAATCTGACTTCCGTATCCAGTTGTCAAAATTGAACCAGACATTGAGAAAACATTCAAAAATAAGCATCCACAATAATCTCATTAGTTATTCATTTTTCACTTTCTAAGCTGTTTTGATGTGCGTTTGTATGCGATGATTGGTGACAAACGACCAACAATTCAGTGCAATTATTACGATATAGGTAGGTAAGAATGTAAGATCACTAAAATATCGTTAGGCTGTTGAAGAGCCTTTGGAACATTGCCAACGAAGACGATTATTAGATAATAATATAATAGTCGTACACTATATAGGTACGGCAATTATGATTGAAACGCGGAATTTACATAATAATTAATAATTACACATAATTTAAATTTCAAACTAGTTTAATTGCATGTGTAATTCACCTTAAGTACCTAGATTATATTGTATATTGTAAGACACAAATTACAAAATATGCGATAAAAAGATTAATAATTTGTTTTTTATTTATATTTCTCGGTAAAAAATAATAATGATTGTAATATTATTATTATATTAGTTATAAATAATTTTTTTTTTCCAAAAATATATAAACAAATTCTTGCTTTTTCTCCAAAACTTGAGACAGAGACATCAAAATCTATTGCAATCAAGTATTAACCAGTTAAACTCCCGATCTAGTATTGTAAAACTTAAAATCTGGTTATTGATAGCCGATAGGTAGCAACTCTGGTTTTTGTTCACCGTTATTAGGTTAGGTTAGGTTAGACTTATTATTGCCGTCAGATATTTTCTGCTTCCTATCGTAATTAGGTGAGTTAATACAAATAATAAATAAAAAATTGGCAAGAAAGGCAGTTGACACAAGACAACAATATTATATTACTGATTACATTCAGCCGTACTGTAAATTATACTCAATTATTTTTTTTTTAATATGAGAACTTGCAATCCGTACATTTTGTACAGTAAGTAATACTTATAATAGAAAGAGAAAAATAAAACATTACAATAATGGTAGTTCGAAATGAATTCTCCCATTACAGACCACCTTAGAATAATTATATATATTTAAAATTAATATATTTTATAATATTTTGACCCAAGTAGGTTGGACCAACATATTCAGCACGATAGTTAAAGATTTTTATTTTAAATAATAACAAACATCATTACGAAGCACCTTTAGTGAGATAAATATTCACACAGAAACACAGAATTGGGCATAGCATGATATACCTACGAATAGTACAGTCGTACAGACATAAAAAACGAAAAAAAATTCGACAATATGCAATTTTGAATTCATTTTATTCTAGGTTATAATATTAAATGATTACGATTAACATTAATTATTTACGTTTGGGCAAAGATTCCAATACACTCTTGGCCATCTGTACGAGGGATCACCAACGTAAAATATGGCACGTCCTATGTGCGTTTGTCCCGTAGATGGCAGTAGTTGTACATTACTTACTTACATCGGTATACGATGTATTTAAAGTATTTTTTTATCGATGTGAATTGTTTTGGTCAGGTTCCGAACGATTTTACCAGTAAATTTACCAAATTCTTTTTGACTCTTTACTATTAATTATTATGAATTCATATATTATTAGATATGAAAATACTTTTTATTAAAAAGTAAAAAACTTGGCCTATGTGAGTAAGAAATAAAATTTAAAAAATAATAATCGATAATCATTGTTTTAACCACAGACTAAGATATAATAGGATATATATTAATCCGTGGTTTTAACTAATAGGTAGGTATATTTAGAGAGCCTTAATAATAATTATTATTAAGGATCTCTAGGTATATTAAATGATATGATTATAAGAACCAGGTCATATCGCAGTGGCTCATTAAAGAAAATATAGTATTCAATAATCACAATAGTTCATAATATCACTTATCGATCATTATCATTTTATAAAAATCCCAATTATTATAATAATCCTAATATATTGATAAAAAATATAAAAACATACAAATCACTCAATTTACATAGAAAAATTTTTTTTGTACATCACATTACTACACGACTCACATCACTATTATTTTATACAACTTGTACAGATAATATTAATTTAATAATAATATGTCGATGTCTGCAAGGAAGCCAAAAGCTGTATGTCTATTTTTACTCAAAATCGTTTTTTATGTCAACTATTGGATACACCTGAGTGAATTATAATATCATTCGCCCAAAAAAATTAATTTATCAGACCACAATTTTTATTTTATTATTTATGGAATTTAACTTTTTCCTAGACACATTTTTATGTTGTCTGATGGTGGTAGTGGTGGTAGTGATGCTACCAATTTCAATGACTAGCTATAATATGTGATAATACATAAGAATACAAACATTTTTAATAGTTAAGTATGTAAATTTTAGTAAATAATGTAATTCAATTTACTTCAGCTGAGTTCTATACAATTATTAAAGTCGAGTTAAAATCATTAGGTAAATTGAATATCCATTAAATTTTTTAATTTAAGTTTCTTAATAAGAAATATAAATGTATACAAATTTTAAAAAAGTCAGGTGTATTAATTGTGGTAATTAATAAAAAAATCTATTTTCTTCAGGTGAAGACCGGGGAGTGCTTACTAGTCTATAAATTTGAAAAGTGTACCACCATCCATGTAATTCAGTAATTTAATAGGATAATATAAAACTGACGGTGTTTTTTAATAGCGTACTTTAATATGGTTTCTTTCTTAAACACCAAATAACTATTATTATCATCATACAATGAATGAACGATTTTGATATGCACACTGTAGATCAACGTAATGGAGGAAGCCAATTTATTAAGTAGAATAAGTAGATAGACGCCGTTATGAGCATAAATAATTGCAAGAAAATCATAAAGTTAAACACTATTTAGTTCACTAAATATTAATAAAAAAAAAGAAAGAAAATTATTCAAATTGAAAAAATAATTCATAAATTGTCCGAAAACACATTTCTACTACAAATCACTGTAATATCAAAGGGCATATTATTATCAAAAATTCACCACGGCGCTTTAGGTAGGCAATTTATACTTGTTATACTTAAGTTTTTATAAATCATAATAATATATCATAAAAACACATTACATGTAGCTAAGTGGTAACTATAAAAAATAAAAATAAATATAATGTTTACAACTTTTAAGCCAACTTACACTAATCCATCTTGTGATCTGGTTTACCTGGGAACTGGTCAGAAGAATCAAACCACACATTTTTCATCTTCGAATATTGTTTCTAATAATAATAATATGAACTGCAGTTACGTTTGGCCCAGCATCTCAGGAATAAACAGAAAGGAATCAGAAGTTTTGTCTCAAAATAGTCAGACATATTGCAATTCTCCAGTGTTGCCACAAAACATATATTACTTATTTGATTTTATTGTTATGTAGTTCGTAGAGCACTGTTGAATTCAGACAATCGCAATTACTAATCATTCACGAGCATTGTGTAAACGATATTTCATAGTTGTCTGATGTGTCGTTTCTGGTCTGAAAATACAAACCATGCCATCTTTAAAGTTTTCTGAGGTTAAATGTATTTCAATGTTTTTTTAAAATCGTTTAAATATGACATCTAGCTGCACATCTTCTTTGTCAGACTGCACCAATACGTCCATCAGTTTTTAAATTTTTTTTAAATCATTCAAAGTAAGAACACTAATTAGTCTATATTTTAAAATATTTAAAAATTATCCTGGTAATAATAATGGCTACAGAAGACAATGTTGGGGCCAAGCTAAAAGATTTACTTGTTAATACTCGTTTGAAAACTTTAATTTTGGTTATTTATTAAATTCGGAATATTTTCTTCAATTAAATCAAGTTTATTATTAGGAAAAGTAAAACAAATAGAAAAATCTCAGTAGTATAATACGAATACCTAAATTCGCAATAAAATATATTCACACATAAAATTATTATCGAAAAAACTTAATTGTAATTATTACTATGAATACATGGAGGAAAAATCTGTCTTAATCTCTTATAGTAATCCATCGATTACTTAAATAATACTTAAATTATGGTTACTTTTTATTAAAGAAAAACTATTTTAGACGTTATGCAGTTTATATTATGCATACTCAATATTCATATAGAGTGGTGATTCCCCTCCCACTTATTTGTGTCAGCACTCAGCACCTAAGATCGTTATGGCTATACTCAATATCTCGTAATCGTAATAACCTCTACAAATAATTTGATAATACCCAAAATGTTTCTTTAAAATCATTTTTTGAAATATGATGGTCTCCACTTTGGCGTTTATTATGTACGATTTATAGCACAGCACGGTCAATGTGGGGGGGGAGGGGGCTGAAGCTTCCTTACCCAACCTCTGGGTATGTCACTGCCTATGGGGTATAATATACCTATAAATAAGGATTCAACGGTACTGACCGACAATACATGTAATTAATCAACTTCCACGTAATAACTAGTGTCTTAGGTAATCATTGCATTTTGTTTTTTACAATAAACGATGGGGGCTGAAAGAGAAGTACTGGCACCATAGTTCCTCCTCCAGTCCTCGATACCATAATATAAAAAAAAAAAAAGGTAATCATTGATTACTAATCAATTATCACTTTAAAAAAAAAATAACACATTCAATTATCACAATCATATTATCATAATAGCTTAATTTAAAACACGATGATAAACAACACAAGTTATTACTTAGTCAGTATTAGCTCGTCGGCGATCTGCAGCATCGTCATACAGCATCCCACCCAGGTAAAATATTTTGAAGTCGGTTGTTACCACCCAACATCCACCGTAGTTCCGTCAAACAATTCAAAATTCAAATACACTCATACAAACACTCGTGTACTTCAGATACGGATGCAATACATAGGTACATTATAATATATAACTATCTATTATGATAATATCGCAGACAGAATAGTGAACAATTCGTTATTGTTACGAAATATCGCTATGGTGTGTTCACAGGTTTCGTTCATCTCCCACGTAATCATCAGTCAAATAATACGAAAATGTAGGGTAATAATCAAAATGTCTATTTTAAATTATTATTTATTATAAAAAATCAGAAATAAATATTATAATGTATAATATCTAAACAGTTATCGCGTGCTCGGCCGACCCGGCAAGTATTGCGGCTTTTGACTAATCGGAGCAACAATGACTATCGAGCTTAATGGATAATCCGAGCTTATCTCGTCGAATTTGAATGTCAACAAAAAATAACATATAATAAAGCAGTTTAAAATTGTAGAGGATTTTGTTCATATCCTCATCTTCGTCGATTAGACAATGCGTAAGTATATGTATATCGCCCTCGATATTATATTGTATAGAGGTACACACTGTGACATTTTCAAATGATATTTATTTAGAAAAAATTAATTCAACATACAACAATACTCGTGTCTAATAGTAAAATAAATTACTTTAAATGTAAAAAGAAATAATATCATGAAATATACTTGGTAATGTAGGGTAACAAACAGTCTTCGATCAGAATCGTATTTCGTTTGCGATGATGATGTTATATCGTTGGATTCAAATTCAACACACCCATTACATTGACCCTTCTAGACACTTAATAACCTACAGCAGACCTGTAGCCCGTAAATGCCAACTTTGCTGCAATAAGTAATAACCTTTTATTTTATAAGCAGGTAATTAAAATATGTAGAAATAGAAAATGGTTTATGAACACATTTTTGGTGAGAGAATTGGTATACAAACGAAATGTAAGAGTTGCACAACAGTTGTCTACAAGCAGAACATAAAAATATATGACATAAAAATAAAAATGTTCTTTTAATTATTCAACACACATAGTAATAATAAGTATAGTCATAACTAGGTCTCGGATGTTTATGCACTTAAAACTACTGTAATATGCATGCATTTATGCACTAAAAAATTACGAAATATGCAAACAAAATATGCTCTAAAAATGATAAAATATGCATTTTTAGTCAATAAAAACACCAAAATATGCACAAAAAAATGTGAACAAGACGACTTACATTTCGGCATTTTTAAATAAAAGTAAAACTGAAAGCGGAAAAATATAAATAATAATAGGTACTCTTAGCAACCGACCTGGAAACACGGCGATTAAAATCGTACTAATACGAGGCCCGGTCGTCGCCACATACTCATGGCATGAAGTGTATACAAAATTCTATTATTAAATCGTTATCTAATAAATATTCCAGACAAGCACGATATAAAAACACCTAATAAGGAACATTATTAATATTTTACGTTAAATTGTCTTGAAATATGCATTTATATTCTTAAAATCCAAAATTATACATTTAATATACAAAACCACTAAATATACAAAAATATGCAAAATAAAAATAGTATTATTTTATTCAGTAGAACATGAATCAAATTTGTATCCAGGTTAGCAATAAATTGGATAAATAGAAAAAAATATGCAATTTCATAAACATCCGAGCCCTAGATATAACGTTTATTTATAAAACAGAGAGCCCATTAATACATAATATAAATTTATAGCAATAATATTTTTATTTCCAATAATAAATATTAAGATAAGTATACAATTAAACAGTAGGATCACTTCTAAAGTTACAATGCCGTTCCACAAATGAGAGTTTTAAATATCAATATAAAATGTTATTATATAAATAATAGTAAAAATATGTTATATATCACTTTAAATAGTTTTCAATAGATAAAATAGTTTATAAATAGTATTATTATTTATTACAGTTCGGTACCTATATTAAATCGACAAAAATAAAATAACATAGTAAATTAATTGAGGCTCTTAGATTCTTTAAAAGTATCGAAAGAATTTATATTTATTTCGGAATCCGTACAATACCTGACAAGTACATAGGTAGTATGAATCTAGGACAAAATATCCAAGGAAAAAATATCCTATACTAAAATATCCAAGTCAAAATATCCAAGGTTAAAATATCCAGGGATAAAATAATCAATATATGGGACAAAATATCCAATTAAAAAAAAAACATTAAAATGTATTATTAATACTCATATAATTGTTTTTATTTAAATTCATTATATTGTTCATTTTTGAATCACGTTTTAATATCATTTAATATCAATAATACAGTAATAAAATAATAATAAAAATAATATGTTGCGTTATATATAATAATTATATCTTTAGTTATAGGAATTGTGTATTACACTATATCATCTAAAAGTTTTTATATTAATATTTAAAAAAAAATTGTTTAAAAAGAGGTAATAAATTATCGTATTATATTTGCTATTGCAATTAAAAAAATATCTAATTCTTTTTCACCATTAATATATTCAAGACAAAGGAGCTTAAGTTTTATTATTATTTTTACTATTATTATCTTATTACTATATTACAAAGTATTATCAATGTTAAATGTGATTTAAAAATGAACTATGTATCTAAAGAAAAAAAGGGGGAAAAAATATATTTTTTTATTTGGATATTTTGTCCCATATATTGATTATCCCTGGATATTTTATCCGTTGGATATTTTAACCTTGGATATTTTGACTTGGATATTTTAGTACAGGATATTTTTTCCTTGGATATTTTGTCCCAATACCAGGTAGTATATATCATGTTGTCCTAAAACTGAAACAGAGTTATCATGTTATATAAACTTACTTAAGACAAAATTAATATTTCTCTTAGAACCGGTACCTATTATAATTATGAGCAAATGAAAAGTATCAGTATTTACTATTTTTATTTTATGGATGTATACTCATATCTGAACACTGTTTTGAAAACATTTAAAGCATAATTAGATTTTTAGTTGTAAATATTCAGGTCTACACAATTACATTTTGAAGAGTAAGGTTTTGGCTTGAAGAATAGATATTTTAATAAAGAATAATTATTATAATCATAGTAAATACATTTTCATAATTTGTGTAAAAAAACTGTAAGTATCTAATTATAATATTTTTTTCAGAAACATTTAAAATTTAAATAAAATGATACTTTTGACATGTTAAGTAAAATAAATTAAATAGTTATTACATTATTAAAGGAGATATCATTCATAATTAATTATTGATTATTCAAGTGGTTTAGTTTTTTTACTAAATCCCCTTTTTCTTTCAAATATCCCAAATCTAATTTTTTTATGGCAAGTTCGATGTCAAGTATATCCATTATTTTTTGTCTCTTGTCAATCTCACGCTTGTCTATAGCTATACTTTTTTGTGTAAGTTCTTCAATCAATTCACTGTGTTGAGATTGTGAAGCTATAATAAAATGTTACATACATTTAATAATATATTAATAGCATAACTACCCAACACAAAATAATACATAACAGTAATACAGATATTGTTATAAAGAAACTAACAGTAATTAAAAATGTTTTACTCTTACCAACACTTGAATCTTTTTCTTTTGAATGTATTGTTTTAACTGCATTATATTTTCCATTACGCACATTATTATTTAATTCATTTTCTTTGACTATGGAACGTTTAAACAATTTGATTTCAAAATCGTTATCAAGTCCATTGTAATTTCTGAAATCTTCATTTATCGTTTGTATTATTCCGTTTTCTATTGAATAATAAATATTCTTATTCGCATTTTCCTAATTGGTAGAAACTAGAAATCAATTAATATTTATTACTTATTAGTTATCAGACATATTTTATCTGTTAAGTATAGTAAAGACATTATATTATGTAGGTATGTACTTTATAACTAAAGAGCGGATTTATATGCATTTTAAATATTAAAATATATATGCAAACATGCACTAAAAAATGTCAAAATATGCAAGATAAAGATGCAAAAGACGCAAAATAAAATTTCAATTTTTACTACATTTTATATTTGATTTTAATTTTTCAGTGATAATTATTTATTAGTTTTATTAAAATTTTCATAAACAAAAAGTTAGATGTATAATATAACAAATATGTAATACAATAATGTATTTTGTTTAATTGTAATTTAATTTTTAATCATTGATACATTGTAAAAAATATTTTATTAAAATTAAATAGTAGATACATTGGTAATATACTGATATAAATAGGAAAAAAGTACGAACAATGTAATGTAGTATGTTAATTGGAAAAACAATAACATAACCTATTTTTAGCGTTCGAATATTCTTTGAGATGTAAAATATTGGATATTTATATTATATAAACGTACCTATAATCTGTTTTTTTTCTCAGCACCTTTTTAGATCGGTAGGTGTACATTTGTACCGTTTTTTGTTAAAATATGAAAAAATATGCAGAACATGCACTAACGTCAGAATATACAATTTTGATATTTAATCAATCAAGTAATGATTATTGTGGACACTCATTGACTGCATGTTTAATATGATGTTGAAAATAGTAACATGAATTTTATGCAAAATCTGGTCTTTACTTAAAACCTATCTTACATTAAATTAATATACATAGGAACATTTTTTTTTACACCTAAAATTGAAAAATACTATACTGTTTATGGGTACAGAGCTCGATTAAACAATTCCTAAACGGATGCAGCTTAGACCGGGAAGAAAAAAATTTAATTGGTATGATCAGTCTGCTTTTGACCGTTCCGGGTGACGACGTCGTTTACAGCACCTGGATACAGGTTTCAATTTTATGACAAATCGAATGGGGTACACATTTTTTTAAGGAAGGTTCAACAAAATATAGATAAAAATCGAGTACAAAAATAGGAAATTGGTTTTAGGGAGTAGAGATAACTTTCGGGTGCCAGGATAACTCACCTGTACATAATAGACATAAAAGTTACTAATTAAAAAAAAGCAAATATGTATCTTTTGCTACTTTTTTACAATAATAATATACTTTTACCAACATACAAAATTACTGCCAAGGTGTACCTGTTTTTCTTTTTTATAACTTGTGATAAAAACCAAAAAGTAAAAAATAAAGATTGTGTACCTACAATATGTTTCAGCTATCAACTTTATAGAGAAAAAAAATGGCTTTTTAAATATTTTGATGGACGGAACCTCCCAAAAATGTTCTCTAACAGGCACATCATAATACCTACTCATTTGCTTCAATCACGAAATACTGTATGCACTGTAAGCTTTACAGAACAAAATGCAATTAGATATTTTAATACATTTATAAGTATAAAATTATATCAATGAAAAATAAAATTACTTTAAATATTGAATGGAACCGATAAGCTTCTAAATTAAACGCTATTGCCCTAATTTCTCCTGTAGAATCACATAAATCAACATAGAAATATTTCCCAGTCTTTCCATCTTCCGGTTCTGACAGATATTTAACTCTTGCCACTATTTTCCAGCTTTTGGAAAAACAATTTCAAATAAAATTTTATTAATTTACATAATATTATACAAATCATAAACTACGACCAGAAACTAATTTTTAATAATTGATGTAGTTTGAATTAGGTAGTAGTTAAACTCACTTTTTTGGACTATGTAAATTCAAACTAGATATTGATAATATATTATCCTGAGACATGATAATATGCTGTTGTGTAGTTACTAGTTAGCAGTTAAATAAAAGGAATCGTTAAAATTGAATAAATCGATTTTAAAAAGTTGAAAAAATAATTTTAATTGTTTTGAAAAAAATTAGCATTTATTTATGACAAACGGTTTTTCTAAAAAGAAGAAATTCGAAACTACACTATGCGAGATGGTTCTTGACCAGTCGCAACCGACAATGATAAATATATTACGGATATATTTATTAACGATACAAACATCATAAAAAAAAATGGCAGGCTCACGAATAGTGAGCGCGGAGATAAGCGCTACCGGTGTCAAATTTATAATGTTTTGTATTGTGTTTTAAATGCTAATGAACACTTAGCCAAAAGGATTACATAGATACACATCGATATCACAACAGAATAATATAGTTTATTTAGAGTGGTTAAAATACGGTATTTTATTTTTGCATTGCATTATACTGCATTTTATTGAATAAAACGTGTAGGTAGTAAACATAAATTATCAACAAATTAACACAATAAAAATAATGACAAATTTCTTAATAACTTAAATCAACAATAACATAAGAAATATTTTAGAGTAAATAAGTATTTGAAGTCATGGTACCAACTCTAATATATCTAGTGACTAGAAATAATTTAAATTTAAAATAGAGTAATCACAATTTACAGTAAATTATATTCTTAAGTAACAAATTAATTTTCTTCGGTCATGTTTTAAATTTTGCCAAAAAATTATAGTTTAAGTACCCTTATTAATTGCCAACTAGAATGTGAACAAATCCTCTAACGTTTTGGTCCCACTTATTTTAATCTCTTTTAAGTACTTATATATGATATCAGAAATTGAGGAAAATAATTAATATAAACTAAATACTTTAAACTTTATTAATAAACCTTTAGAGTTCATTAAAAAAACAATATTTTAATTCTTTTATTTAAACTGCTTATCATAAATGAGTTGTGTGTAGAAATAAACGTAACACGCATACTTGTATTCTGTCTTATTGTATTTATAATACTTAGGTACAGTACGAATAAAACATTGTTGGTGACTGGTGTTACAATTCTAACGTGCGAATATAAAACGTGTAGTTTCTATTAAATAATTACCTATATATTTTTATAATATTTTATAAAATTCAAATTACCCGTCGTATCTTTCTAAATAATAAACATACTGTAGAATATTATGTTGATAAAAACTTTTTTCCTCGATTAAAAAGCTTGAAAATACAATAAATACAAGCATTGAAACACCTATAATTTATTTATCTACGTTGTACGTTTTTTTATAAGACCTATGTTGTTTAATTTGTTATTATTGATTTGAAATACTTAAAAAACAGCTAATAATACCGTAATAGGGGGATGAGGTGACCGAGTGGTCTGACGCTTCCGCTGCGACGCAGCCGGTCGCGGTTCGATCCTCGGCTACCGGGCGGCATTTTTCTCCGGATATGTTTCGTTGACCGGAGAACAAGTGCTGCCATCCCCCACCCCCGGGGCATGGCAGAAACCTACGGGTGCCCCATTCGAAATTCTGCCAAAAACAAACACACACGTNGCATGGCAGAAACCTACGGGTGCCCCATTCGAAATTCTGCCAAAAACAAACACACACGTGTTCCCCCCTACCGTCCCAAAATATACAATACAAACCTACAATACAAAATCCTACTACAGCTAATGGCCTCAGTTGCCGAAGCTTAAGATCAATGAAAAAAAAAAAAAAAAAATACCGTAATACCGTATGCATACCAACCTATTTTATTTTTTATTCAATCTATAAATTAATTTGTTAAGTACGATAGGTATAAAAATAAGGTAGGCACTAAGAACTATTCTATAAGCTTTTAATTTTATGTAATAACTTAAAATTACCTTTTTGTATTAATTTCACGTGTTTCAGCGAGACCATAACATTTAAACCTTTGAGATTAGGCGCCCTAAGTACATTGTTCTCTATAATAACTACTACACATTTTTAATTAAAATAAGTTATAAATTATAATCAAATAACAAAAAAAATAGTAATTTTAACCTTTTGACTTTTATCCATTAAACACATTAATATACAGAATGCCCAGTTTGAGCCTCTAGTTAACTGTAGGAAACTGAACAATGTACTTTTGCTCCATGAATTATTAAATTCTAAAATCGACTGCCCTGAATTACTGGGCTTCATTCCTTTTAATGACCCTCCTGTTAATACTCGTGTATCAAATACATATTACTCCATTACTTGCCTTCAAAATTACAGTCTTTTGCTCTGATCAGTAGAATGCTGACAATAGCAAACTCGTTAAACAATTTTGATCTTTTCTATGACGACTCAATCAGGTTAAAGCGTCTAGTTTAGTTTAATTTAATTTAAATTGACATTTAATACACTCTTTAATTTATAAAATATCGTTAATTTATCATCCAATTATGGTTGATGAGTATTATATTATTAGTTGTACTGTACTGAGCACTATAGGGCGTATATATATTATATATTATTATTAAACATAACTCAAAAACTTTTCGTGCGAATTTTGAATCTGATACGTCAAAATGTTCAGAAAAATTATCGACTGTATATAACTGACAGTTGAAAAGGGGTGTTCTCGTATGGAAAACAGAAGTTTGTACCTCTATAGGACACTTTTCAATTAATAAAAGAAATATCAGAAAATTTGAAAATATGATTTTTGAGAATATTTAAAGAGTCCAAAAATCAGATTTTAAATAACTGCATTATTGATGGAAAAAGCAGGTTGCAGGTGAAAATTCTTGATGAATCACCCTGTATATATAAATAAAGTTACTTACATACTATATATTATAATAATTACATCGCATGTATAACATAATTATTAGTAATGAAATTATATTATTTATAGTGTATATATTAATTAATTAATTAATAGTAGTTTGTATGCATGGTTATTTAGTACCTGAATAATAAGTTTGCATATTACATTTATAATATGTATGTATGAGTGATTTATTTCACACGCATAATTGTTCAATGCATATCCAGATGTCTATCAAATTTCTATAAATAGTTTAAAAAGAGTAAACATTTCAGGAAAATGGTCATGTGTTAAAAACAGTAGTATTGTATTATTTTATTATTTTATTTTAAATATATTTTTACTTGATTGCATATTTTTTTGTAATTTAAATATAATTCTTAGGTACCTATTTGAAATATTTTAGGTATATTTTTTACTTTATGCATATTATGACATTTTCAAATGCAAAATTTTCAGAAAAAATGTATTCAACTTATTGTAAAATGAATTACTTTAAGGCTACCTATTGAAAGCGAACCATTTTTAAGGGATCAGATTTAGGCAGTATCCTATATACATCGTGAGTGATATGTGACTGCGTGTGTAGTGACTGATGATCAGTGGGCGTGAATTCCTCTAACACTTTATATGTAATTAAAGTTAAACTACACCTAAGATTCCTGGAAATCTATATTGTACATATGTGCAGTCACAACTCACAAGTCACTATATTTTGCGATAAAAAAAGTTTCAACACTTAAGTCCCAAAAGGGGGAAAAAAATTCACTCAGTACCAAAAGACCGATTTTAATTTTGAAAACATATTTGAATTCCTTATTCTCTTTTCTATAGCTTTCTAGGTTATGTAAGAAATGGATTTGAATTTGGCATCTAGAAGTATATATTTTGTTTTGCTTATTGGTGTAAATTCATGAAAAAATTACGAAATAACAACCCACTTTCAATAGCCATAATAACAATAATACCATAAAATATACAATAAAAATATTATATCATTACCTATATAGTCGGCTTCCTAATAAAATATATGTTTATAATAAATAAACACATCTATAATCAATTTAAATTTTTTATGATCGCATGCATGCTAAATACTTATTAGAGTTCTAACATTATATTATATCGAAAGATTTACCAAAACCTTACATAATGTATAGGTACGTTATTCTAGGGCCTAATAATTAACTATATGCGTAACATAATCGCAGCTACATTATGAGATATACAGTGGAAAAACACAGATAATTATTTATCATAATACTTGAATATTATTTATATCAGTATGTGTATAAATTGTTATCGATCGCATAAGTAAATCTGGCTGTCAGCCACTGACATTATGATGAACAAATTACGTACACTAGCCGTAAATAATATAGATTACAATTTCGCTCATCTTTTTAAAAATTAAAAAATTAAAATATTGATAATATTGATAATATTGAAAAAAATTCTTTGGCATCACGGACCACTTGAGATGAGTCCACGGACACCAGTTGGGAACCACTGTTTTAAGCAATAAATGTATATTCATAAAGCATTATTATATGAATAATATGAGAAAAGCAGACCCTCGGCCTCGGTAGCGTAATGTAGCTAAATTGCCTATCCAACACGCCGTGTCACCTTGATAATAACATAATTAATATTTAATATTTATAGGTTATGTCATTATTATTCATATCTTAGAATTGCAATGAAAAATAATATTATGAGATAACCGAAGATCACATATACATACAATAAACTAGATCTCTAACTGTGATAATGAGTGAATCTGACATTTAAAAAGACGCCATTATGGTTTTATCACACCTATTTAATGTTGATAACATGATAATATGGTTGACAATAAACAGGTAATTTTTACAAATATAAACTATTTAATTTTATCTCATAAATACGAGTGATAACAAACATTGGCCTCGATTAAAATAATAGCTTCAAATAATTACACAGGTGCTGTATCGCAGACCGCAGCTAGCAATCTAGTTTATTCTATGTATCTGTGTCGATGATCCACTAAGAACAATTTGATTTGAATATTTATTATTATTCTCGAATTCAATGTACCTAGTCAGTGGCCGCAATGGTCACCTGAACACACTACTTTCGTGCTTAAAATCAATATTGAGACAAGCATTATAATTTAATGAAACTGTTTCAAAAACATCTAGTATAATTTTTAAGTAATTTATGAATGAAAAAATGTGCAAATAGGTATAATAATAATAGTACAGGGTGTTTTAAAATAATCAACCGATTTAAAAAAACATATTTATTGCGAAATTGTATTCATTACAAGTTTGTAACATGTTTAAAGGCTTATACTTACATTAAGTTTTTTGTTTCAATGTTTACGAATGTTAAATGTGACGGCCGTGGCAGTACTGCACGCATCTAAGTTATACTCAAATTCTTTGCAGACTTGTTGAAGCAAGTAGATCGTAAACAACGTTATGGCGTCTGCTGTAATGTGACTTTTCAAATTCATCAAGATCTTTTCAAAAGCGGGTGTACACAAATAATGACTTTTATGAACCCCCGAAGAAAAAAAATCAAGATTTGAAGATATTGATAATAGGGGGGGGGGGGTCAAGGACAAAGTGCTGGATCGTGGCCGCAGCAAAGGCTGATCCATTATCCATCGCTGTGGTATCTTATCGTTAAGACATCTTGAGGTCTTCGAGGACCAAATATATTGATGCCCCATCTTGAGAATCTCCCTTGTTTCAGATGGTTGGTAGTTCATTCACTACAAACTACGGGTTCCAAATATATAGCCTACCGACTGAAATCAGATGAATGATTTAAATGTTACACTCTGTATATGTAAGGTGATAAATTGTTTTATTATTATGATGGTTCCCCCCAAGTTAGGGGGTATCCACACTGGTGGACCTCCCTCTTCACGCCATTCATGTTACCTACCTTTTCTTGTTATCATATTTACTTATTGTATGTATAAATTACAGATTGTAAATACTCTATTTTATTTAATAAAAAAAAAAAAATGATGGTTATTAATTATTACTAATTTTAACTGTTTCCATAATGAATATACTAAATACTTACACAATGATTTTATGGGTAATCCTTACATACACAACACGGTTTTGGTTAATTTTGACATAGGTTACGTATTAGCACATAATATTATAGTATAGTACTATAGACAATAATATAATATAGAAATGATATGTTTAGTTATAAATAATAACAATTACTATTATGCTTGTTTTAAATTTTTACAATTTGTAAGAGACATTTTTAAATTACATTAGTTGGACACTTCTAAGCCGTTTTAAAATCAGATTTTGAAAAAAAATTGTTAAAATCATGAACACAGCAAATTATTCGTATTTTCGAAATTCATAATTTTTGAACTCTAAAACTTAATGAATGAAAATGTATTATATGTTTAATCATAAATTGTTTTTACTTAGACCAGAAAATGTGTAGCTGAAAGCCACATTATTTTTTTTTTCAATCGTTGGAAGTTCAAGTGTAAAATAACAATTTCCCCTCAAACAATTTTATGATTTTATTCAAGTGAATAAGTTATTCTTATTACTATTATTATTATAAATAAGAAAGCGAAATAGTCGTAGACACTTAAAACATTCTAATATAGTTTATTGTAACGAGGTATTGACGAAATCGGATACTACGTAAAATTACAGTTTTTCCTTCAACAGTTTTAGCTACCTTATTGTAATTAAAAAAAAAAAAAATCGAAGGATCATACAACTTCGGAAATTATTAATTTCTGTATACATAATTATATTAAATATTTAGATAATGATCCTAGTCACACCATGCTAAAGTACGGTGATATAGGCTTATAACTTGCAAGAAAAATAATACATCACACGATGTTTTAGGAAAACCTTGGTTTAAAATACGGTACACATATAGAAAAATTAATTACTAATAGCATAAATTATATATTGTTGGATGAAGCCACAGTGAACTATCTATAATAATATAAAATCGATATTAGTATAGATATATATAGGAATTATAAAACATCCTTAGAAATATATGTTGATGGTTTACCTCCGGTTAAAATCGTTTTTTTGTACATACAATGATTTATCAAAATGAATTCAAATAAGACTTATTCATTACTGCAGTGACCTATACTCAAAAACGAGGTAAACTAGAATCTTTCTGTATAGCAGAACGAGTTCCACAGTTTTTTTTTTTATCCACTTTATAGTTTTTAAAAATACTTTGCTATTAATCATAAGTTGTTAAGTACATCTATTTAACAAATTGCCATATTTACCACATTTCAATATTTTTTATTTCGTTTTTGTGAAAATAACTGTTTAACGTAATATATTTTAATTTACAGAAAATATTACGTTTTTGAACAACCACGATATTAGCTTATATACAAATTTGTCAGCACCCAATAAAGTTACAATGTTAAAACAACATTACCTACTCTGAAGAAAAAAATTGAGTATTACTGCGTAAAAATTAACCTAACTAAAAATAACACTAAATTATAGTTATATTTCTCAATAATTTAAATCTTGATTATTTGATCAAATTATATTTCATTTAATGTTCAAAATACTAATACAAAAATCAAACACGAAACATTTATGCACTTAGTTTCATAGAACATTTTGTTATTGCTCTATCTGATCACTTCGTACCAAGTACTTAATAAATAATACATTAGGTACTTATTTACACAGTCATTTTAATTGTTTTCTTATTTGTAGATATACATTCGTTTCATATTTATATAGTTATCATTATAGTTATATTACAATATACACAGTGAAACACAGAGAAATAATTTTTATTGATTTAATGTATAATAATTTAACTCAATCTTTCCGATTATATGAAAAACAAAATTGGTGAAAAATATCTTGAATTAAAATATTTTATGATATAATTAACCACATTTTGAAGTTATTTTCGTTACTCTCTGTACATGGATACTTAATCTAAGTTGATCTAACTTGATTCTAAGTAATCGAATAGAATTTATTTTGCGAACACTATAAAACGAGAACGGTATTTTTTGTGTGAGATGAAAAATAACGCAATATTTAGAAATACAGATATATTCAGTGTTGGGAATAGATAACTAAAATATTATCTAGATAAAGATAATAGATTATTGGTAGGAATTTATCTAGATAAAGATAATAGATAAAAAAAATTAAAGTATCTAGAATCTAGATAAAGATAATAGATAAATGTGATTTATCTAGATAAAAAAAATAGATAAATATTTTTTTGCTGTTTTTTTTCATACTCGGCAATAACTATTCAGTGGCATATCCAGAAATATTTTAATGTGGGGGACCGGGGACGAGCGTCATCGAACTGACCTGGGTCGTCTATAGTTACTTGAGCTAAATCAATTGCTGTTGATACACTTCTGGATTTTTTGGAATCATCCATATATGTTGTAGTTAAAAATCGCTTCATACTTAAATATAGCTAGTCAAAAACCGAAATAAAATAATAGGTATAAACAACTAGAACATTAGAAAATCACAGTTGACGACAATTATTACTGTCCGCGTTGTATACTTGTATAATAAACTGTGACAGTGTTTTGTCGTTCTGAATGTTCTGATAATCAAAACTCTGAAGTAGGTATAATCATATTATTATGTTAACTGTAGTGTATTTGTGTATATTATTATTACAGAACAATAAAATGTATAGATGGATATTATTGGTGGATCATAATATTTATTATATATAATGTATAATATATTTTTATATATATATAATCATATATATTAGATTAGACTCCATTTATAACTGCAGTAGTGCGTGACGCAAGCGGGTCTTGTACGAAACAGACCCGTATGTTTTTACGGGTAATCCCGGGAGTATGGGACATCGCCACGGTCGATCAGAAATAACTAATAAGTAATAAGTAATAACCTGCAGAAACATTAAATTAATAAACGGAAATAACACAACAGCCAACGACCATTAACTATTAGATTCAAGATATATTTTATACTTTGTGACTGCTTTAAATTTGTACTACATACCTATTCTGTTACATTATATTGCTATTTTATTTTGAACAAAAATGTAAAAATGTATACTTGTATACGAAAATATTTAAAAATACCTATGTATAAAAATTATTTAGATAAATTGATATAGATAACTGAAGTTTTCATCTAAGATAAAAAAATAGATGACCAGTAGATTTTAATCTAGATAAGATAATAGATAATGGAATTTTCATCTAGATAATTATCTAGATAAATTTATCTAGATAAGTCCTAACACTGGATATATTATTAGAAGTAATCCCGTTAAACTGTCAGGGTAACAAAATACGTACCACAAACAATAACCGTATAACGTGTTTGATGCTTATTGGCTATTGTATTTATACCTAATTAAAGTACACAAAATCTATAAAAAAAATACGATTTGTGAGGTACAGTACGGTTTGACTGAGACAAATTGACTCTCACTAGTACTATTATTTGGATTTACGTACTATTACTTCATACTTAATTTTGTGTTTATTATTGCCTAAAGGCACATATACATAGATACACATAGATACAGAATATATAAATACGTAATATTGTGTAGTATTATAAATTTGTTTTGCGCTATATTATTGTTTCATTAAAAATGAAGTTCCTTCGGCCCCGAGGAAGATCTTTTAAATTATTCTTTTCGGCTAGCTGCTAAAATCAACTATCTGATACCGTATTTTTTAAATTTTAAGCCAGGTTCTGATATTTATGTGGGCTGTTGGCTTTTAAAAGATTAAAAAAGTGCATAAACAAAATTCGGAGTAAGGCGTAAAACGAAAACCGTAAAAAAGGCTTAATAAAACATTTAAAAAAAAAATCTAAAATGCTAAGTAGAAAATATGAGACAAACAAATACAGCATTATATTTCAATATTATCGGAACAATCGGAGCTTGTAAGTATTCAAACATAATATTTTATTATTCGCTGTGTAGTAATTTATACAATAGATACATAACTTTATACAATATGCAACATACATACATATTTAGTTTTTCTTAAATACAACCATGGTAAAATGTATGGTTTGTACCACTGTACACTGATGTTTTCGTTCGTTCGTTGTATAGAATATTATTTATCGTAATAAAAAAATTGTGTCGTTAGTATTTCAAACGGTTTTCATCGTGTATCGTTATCGGAAGTTTTTGTGAATCACCAACGGTACTGTCATTATCTCTCTCTCTATCTTCAGTGGTGCGTGTAGGTATTATGCGATTGTATGTTTATCACCGTCTAATAATAATACACTTCCCGTGAGCGTGGTTTCGAAAACTCTGTACCTACGCCGCCGACGGGCCTCGCTCGAGGCGTCTAAATAAGGGTGGAGCCTCGCCACCCCCCGCACAACGTTCACCCTTGGACGAAAACATGGCGGTCCAAAAACCGAGTTCATTACCGAAATAATATTTCTAACGCTCGCACACACACACACACACACACACACACACAACGTATCGTAAATCGCGTGCCCCGTATATAGCAGTAACTCGTATATATTTTATTTTTCACGATTTTTTACCCCTATATTAAAACCACGTCTTTGTGTTATAATGTACATATTACTATATAATAACGTGCGTACGGCACGGCGCAGACACGAAAACCCGCGGGGTTGCAGGTTGTGCAGTCGACGAAGAAATAATAATCGCATATATAATATTATACCGGCGAAACGAACCGGAAAATCATTTGAGATTTTAATCGACTTTCCCGCCCCCGGCGTATGGACTGGTGTACCCTAGTACGCGGTGTAGTAGATGATGGGTGTGTGTCGTATACTCGTATTATATACTTCCGAGAGCGTGGAGTCTTGTGGGCACAATATGTGAGGCTTGGAGGGGGTGGTGTGGGGTATACTTCGTTTACGGGCTGTGGTACATGTGTAAAAGTGATTAAGCGACGATGATTAAAAGACTCTCGAAATACGCCCTGAAATGTTTTTTATACGCTTTATTAACCGTTCAAATTTCTCGCGTCGGTTATTTTATGCGAAAAACTTGAATATTTTGGGTTTCACGAAACAAAATAATTTTTTTATATATACCACCGATCTTTTCGTTTTTTCGAAATGTCTACACTCCGTCTATTTTTGGGTTAGCTTATGCCTATATGTTTATGTAGGTACCTGATGAAATTTTGGTGAAAATTATGATATTTCATACTCATAAAATATAACACAGAATAATTCACAAAACATGGTCACCAGTATTTTATCATTTGTTTAAGCATTTGTTTGAATTCTGTTTTTCGGAAATATAATATGCAAATATGCAGATTTTTAAATATTTCAAAAATAGGAAGTACGGTTAATGGATTAAAAATAAAATCGAGATGAATATGCTTAACCAGTTGTCATGTCCAGAGATCTTTACATTTTCTGTTAAATTCGCGATAGAAGGTACAAAGAATATAAGACTTAGTCTTATCTGCACATCATGTAAAACGAGCAATTTTGTTTGGCCGTCCAGTTACAATATTATTGGGCCACGAATAAAATATATCATTTTTAAAAGGTGGTACAGGGAATATTGGGAAACAACCACGTGATTATTATTAATATAAATAAATGAGAGCTAAATTTCAAAATTAAATATCAAATATAAAACTATAATAAACAGGTTATATATGTATAATATAGATTATAGTTACATAATTATTAATTATTACTTATTAGTCAAAACTTTAAAAAAAAAACAATTTTTTAAAAAATAATGTGATAGAAAATTTAGAAAACCAAATCTGTTTTTCTCCATCCGTCGTATTTCTTTATTTTGTTTCTTGGTGACTCGTAGCTAAAATTCTAAACGGTTTAATATTTTTTATTGATTCTTATGGTAAATGAAGCGTGGGTGATTAAGTGACATCAATTATTACAATGGCCAAACTATTTTCGTAATTTTCCACCAATACTGACTACGAAAATGGAGACTGTATAACTACAACTTCACAGTATTAAAAATGATAAAAAATATTGAACATATAAAATGTACTATGGATTCGTAAGATAATTATTGTACAAGTTCCGGAATTTTCAGCATATTATAATATTATAGTGGTTAATATGATAACAATATTTATCGACGGAATAGGAAGTAGAATGATACAAATTATTTTCGAAAATACGATTTTGCGAACCAGAAATAATTAAGATAACAAGATTGAGCACAACTAGCGAGGCGTATTAATCAATTACAATTTTTATTGGCATAAAATATTATATATTTATATTGCGTCAATAAAATATTGCTCACAAAATATTTGTTCAATGGTTAATTGGAAACAGACGACGTTCGTTAAAATTCATAAAACAACACATGATAATTGTGTGTAAATATAATACTACAAAACAGTTTAAATAAAATGTTTAAGAAAAACAACAACTACTGTGTTATTGCAACGTTTATATAAGAAAAAAGTATCATATGTATTTGTCGAATAGACCAAAATATAAATACATAGTTGTTTATACTAAATAATCGGTAACATCTTATAAATTATTTTTTCTTAATTCTCTTAAATACTTTTTAACCGATTTCTATCATTAGTCATGTGGTAAACTACAATACATCAATACATATTTAATATACTGGTAGACTATAAAGTCAATCTATAAGTAGGTATACAGACTACAAAGTGTAAAATAAATAAATGATTAAATATTTAGTTATGTAATTTAATGATATAATAACTTGTGTGGCCGTTCAATACGTAAAATTTTTATTTTATTACATATTATAGTATTATTAATATTTCTGATAAAGTATCATTACGTATAGTATAGACATAGTTAAAATTAATCACGTTTGCCAGTTGTTTGTGTTCACCCTGTATAATATGGCTGTACTAGCTTACATATTAAAAATATTATACAGCATAGATATAAGGATTATTGTGAGCCTTTCACTCTTTTGTTTTCTGTTGTATTATTATACGAATATCGCACAAATAATACAAATACCATAGGTATACGTGTACATACCACACTTGTAGGTATATAATGTACATAAAGAGGCACACCCGGCCGTAATAATTATTACTCAATTTCCTTTATCTGACCCTATACACGCACCACTGTAAAACTACGTTTTTAATTATTATAATATTATTACGAAATTCGTACATATTATACGGGTGCAATGACGAACGACTTTGATTGTGTACAATTATAAGTCAACTACGTACTTACTATACTTACCTTAGGCTGTAACATAATAATATTACCAGCATCCGAAGTGTGTGCCACAAAACTTGAATTTTCAATTTGGAACGAATTGAGTGAGTACAATTTTTTTTATTATCTAAAAGTAAGTAAGTAGAGGTGCTTCGAACAGTTTACACACGTATTTTTCATGCTCGTAATCATAAAAACTGTCCGAAATAACGAGTGCGTTAATTAACAAAAAAATAAAAATAAAAAAACACCCCAACAGACAATGCTGTTCGTGGACGAACCGGTTTGACCTGAGGGTTGGATGGAAACGTGTACAATGTACCTATACCTATTATTATACATTATATATTTATATGCGTCCTCTGCTCTGATAGTTATATTTTACCCTCAATACTAAGTCTAGTTTCGCACACTCATGTCGGAGTCCGACGCGGTCATTCTGACGATGTTCATCTGACAGAAGAATTCGTGTATATCCTGTAAATAAATAAATAAATATGATAGTTAGTTAATAATAATATCATATGTTTAATAACGTAAGACTACCAGAGTGACAAATTAATCATTTGTATTTAATATTTATATTATGTGCATTAAATATATATTACTATAATATGTGTGTGTGTTATTCAGAAAGCGCTTAAACGTGTGGCGGGATTGAAGAGCAGACCTTAAATATTTTACCATTGGGCTTGTAATTGAAAGCATGTTATATCAATTTGGACAAAATAACAGGTAAATAAAAAGGTAGATAGTTAAAAAGTCAAATGCAAACTCCGCCTGCAGTGTTTAAAATATACCTACGAGGCTATGTACTATATCTGTACATTTAAACTGCTATGCCAGTATGATAGCCTAAGTTCTTGTTTCGTCTTAAACTAAATAGTTTATGAATAAAAGAAATGATAATACCAATAAAATTATAAATAACAATAATGTACATTAATAGACTTTTTCAGGATTTGAATCTCTCATAACTTTAGTTCACTGCAGTTTAAAAAAACCTGAAACATTTTAAACTATATACTTGGATACAAACTTTCAAAGTACCAAAAAAAAAAACAATAAATATTTTCTTATTGGAGTTTCAATAATAACGACCATTAATGCCAACTCGAATGGGTAATGTAAGTTGTTTTTTAATCCAACATTTGACTTTTATTAATATTGATGGGTTGGAAACAATTTCAATTGAATAATATTTGTCTGTATTGCTTTATTTTCTCAGTTTTAACTCCAATCGCCAAATTACAGTTAATTGTTATTTAAAGAACATATAGGTACATTAAGTCAATTATATTGTTTAAATTAAAATGCATAATAGGTATCTTAGTTTCTATCGAAAATAGAAATTGAAACATTTGAATCGATACTTTTTGTATGACTAACATCGTCTATAAATGTTATAGAATTATGATAAATTAAAACAAAAAACTCACGGTTTCGAAGACTTAAAAGTTTATTTGGCTGGAACCCGACTGAGCACGATAGACCTTTTTCACAACCCGATTGAGCATGGTTGGAATCAAACAATAGGAACCCAAAAAAACCCCAAAAACCACACGATTGAGCACGAAAATAGGTGCGACATTGTCATTGTGTATCATAGAATATTATTTTTAAAAAATAAGATACATTTGAATGTAAATGTTTAAAAATAAAAATCTTTTATTGGATTTTAATCACATATTATTACATATGTACGTCAGTTAGTTTATTATATTTAATTACAATTACAATTTATTCCGCTAAAGGCTGAATATAAAAAAATATAAAATTTAAAAATTAAATAAAAAAATGTTGAAAAATGTTGAAAAATACCAATAAAATAAATTTAAAAACAAAAATTTAAATTTTTTCCCCTAAATACTTATTTCCAATTTTAAATAAGTATTTAAGTAGGTTATCAACATGTTTTAATTCAGAGTACTCCTGATAAGACTTTATAGTGAAGTTTATTTTTTGGTTTTCGATAACACTAATTTTTTTATGATTATTACTTGCTATGGATTAAATTTTCGTGATCGTTTCAGTCTGAGTTTCTTGTAGCACTATAATAATCAAGTGTATATGTGGATGTGCCTTGTAAAATTGGGAATTGTATGTCCTGTGGAAACTTTCAGCTGCATACCATACATACGTAAGTGCTAGTGAAAATCTGACAACGTTGTACACAATATTTTTTTTTTATCGTTTTTTAAGTTTTTAAGCACATACATTTACGTAAAATTAGTTTTTCGACATCATATCTATAATATTATAAACCTATGATTACTCGCTAAGTACTATAGCTGCAGAATTGAAAATATTTGACAGAGTTTTTCTTGATATTTCAGATCAAAACAAATATAAATATAAAATATATAACATTAAAATATATGCAATTTTTTTTTCAACCAAGTAAATCTCTAGACATACACTCACTCTGCGCAAGGGCATTTTCGAAACGTGTTGCGATTGGCGGAATATTAACGTTGGGGAGATTGAAGTATTTTCGAATTATTTGTTCCCTTTTCCACCCTTGTCTTTTAATTTCAGACGATAGAATGTAACTGGGCGTAAGAGAAAAAAGTTTAATGAACACACAAAAAGGGGAAAAAGAATAAATAAAAAAGAACCCCCCGCGAGTTTCCGGGTCTGCATTATCATTATTATTGAAAGCTGGCAAAAAGTTTACACTTTTCCCCCTTCTTTTTCTTTTTTAATAATCTTATAAAACCCTCGAAGGGTGATTTTATGCTACATAATTATTATTTATCGAAGGAGATGTTGGTTGGATTTCCTTCTCTCTTTTTTCTCTTTTATCCACGCTCGTGTGAGACCCTTTATTTTTTGAACAAGCTAAATATTTAATTTACATTTTTTTTTTTTTTTAATTATCGTCAAAGAAATTGTTGATTTTAATGAGTTCACTATAGGTACTCAAAGGAAAAATATTTTTTTAAGCATTCTATTAATATACATATATATTGTTCAAACGAGTCTTAGAAAAATACGTGGTTACTTTTAAACTTAAATTTATTCGTGTTCAAGCAAATATTTAATAACGAGTACATTTTATGGTAACTCAAGTTAGGTAAAAAAAAATACAATTATTTTTACCATAAATTATTATGGCTTGTATAAAACTATGAATATAAATAAAATATAATTTACTTTTTAAATGGTGCAACTGACATGGTTGAATTTCGAAAAAAACTTCAATGGTCTAATACTCTAGTCTCTAGTAGGTATCTATATAAAATATGTATATAATATTATTGTCAAATGTATTATTTTACAATTTTTAACAATTATTTGGATTTATTGTGTTTAACTTAACAAGAGTATTAAGACAATTTTAATATTTTACTATGTGTGCTGGATAATATTAATATACCCAAAATACGTGGTAGTTATAATAATGACATTAATATAGCTAAGCTTGTGAATTATGAGTTCCATGTAATTGGAGTTGTTAAGAATATATTTTACATATTAATTTGTAATTGGTATAATTTTAAAGTTTCTTGTCACTACAAAGTATGAACATAATATAATATTATACAGCATAAAATATTTAAGTCACAAGTTATAGAATATTTTATTAAACAACCTAAATTAAAATATCAGTTGTAACTTTATAATATTAATTATTATAGTGTACCTACTAGTGAAGCTTGAGGTTATTATGAAATAAGTTAACATAATATAGGTAATTGCTTTTACCGAAGTTTTTACATTATTGCTAACAGTAACTAACCTTAAAGGTATAAATATATTTTTGGTAAGAGCAGATTTATTTCTGATTTAGTATAATACGCAATATTTACCTTTAATTAATGTTAATCCAGGTTTTAATTCATGTATTGAAATTAAGCACGTTAATCGTTAATACAAGAAAAGATAATACAGTGGAACTTCCATATAATGAACTTCCATTCAACAAAATTTTCTATTTAACTAATTATTTTTGAGAACCATGACCTTCATTGTTAAATACACGTCAATTTATCTCCAAATAACGAATCTGATATTTCTATATAACAAATAATTATTCGATAAAAACTGGTTTTTGTAAATGTTGTCACTATCAAATTTTAAACATAGTTCTAAAATTGTACATGAACAATGAATCCGATAAAGATAAGACACCGAAGGTAGGCAAACTGATTAATTTTATTGCAGTATTTTAAAACTTAATGATATAGAAACTTTTTACGAAAAAAGTACAATTTATAAAAATAATAAGGAAACAAAACTCACTAATTATTTCTTTTGAATTATAAAATTAAAAACTAAATTAAAGTGTAATATAATATTTGATGTTGTTTTTTACATAACATATACAACATAGAAGTATATACATATATACAATACAATTTTTAAAAAAAATTGAAAAAAATACGTAATTCTATTTAACGAATTCCTCCATATTACGATTTTTTTTTGCTGCTTATTCGACTTCGTTATGTGGAAGTTTCGCTGAATAACTATACCAATATTCAAATATAATATAATATAACTGTGTGGTTATATTATAATGACTATCGATTCTACTGAGCTTTTAATTTATTTAAATGGTAGTCGCTATGTTGAACCTATTAATGTATACCTAATATAATATACTAAATGTAGTATAATTAAAATGTATGTAGTCGTATAGCTAAAAACGTTTGTTAAACTTTGCCAGCAAATACTAAACATTGATATACATAATACATTTTATTAAATTTAAAACTCAGTGGAATCAATAGGTACTTAGTATGAAGTATAAATAGTATCTGGTGGTAATATATATATATATATATAGACTAAAAGATAAAAAATAAAATTTATGACTGGTTAAAATTAATTGATATAAATGTTAATTCACTTCAAAATTTATGGTTGCTTTCTAAATTTTTTTAAATTCAAATTACTAAGTAGAATTGAAAGATATATTTTGAGAACAGTAGTCAGTGAAGTCGATACAAAATATGTGAAATCAATAAACGCCTTTGCGTTTGACCCAACACCTACCTATCAAAGTATTCAATGCTATGACATTCATGCTTACATTACCTTTTTTTTTTTTTTTTTTTTTTTTCCTTCTGAAACCGGGAACGGGTGGGAACTGTTTAGCACAATACTGCCACCCGAGGTTACATTACCTAGAAGCAGCAGAGTAATATTTACATTACAAAATTACAAAAAGTAAGCATTTACGTATGTTTAAGTATTTACATAAATACAAATTAATCGTTGACCCATAAAAATAATATATATATAAATGTATATTATAAACTATACATTATACCAATATTAATTAATTAATAGTATTTTATAATTAATTTAATAGTATTAATTGACACCTTTGAAACATTGAACGACCCGGTGAATTTCCTCTTCTAACTACACCAACGTTAATAAACGTACAACTTACGGCCCTATACACATAGGTATATAATGCACATTTGAACACTATAAACTATAGAGTACTAGGTACGCGATAAAACGTTGACAGTTATATTATTTCAAACGAATCGTACAATGATGCACACTCATTTTACTGTAAAATCCCCCCGGACGAGATTTCGAAACAAAGGGATAAATTAATTTTTTTCTCCCGAATAATTGTTCTCCTTTAAAAACAATACTACTGTTATTGTTTCCGTTTGGAAGAAGAAAAAAACACGTTTTACATAGCTGTTTCAGTTATTATAACAATCTATTTTTTTTTTCATATCACGTCACCCCGCCGTTTGTGACCGCCGTAGATAGGTAGGTACCTATGTATAATATATATGCACGTGTAACATTATAATATAACAACCTGGACTCGCGGATATACGCGATGAGATTGTCACACGAGTTTTTTTCTACCTACGGTATTGTTTCAAAGGGGAACACCCCAGAACACCACGGCTGGACACAAAATATATACTATTGTAGGTATAGGAGCTCACGGTGTATACATTTTTAAATTTATTTATATGCGACGCACAATGTTGTATGATATTGAATTATTGTAATATAATTCTCACTGTTCTGACAACGCACATATGAGACTAAGATATAGGGCAGCAAAAGTTAATTTTTTGTTATTTTTTAGTTTATTATATTATTATAGGTCGTTATACATTATAAAAGTATAATTTTATTCAATCTAATGTTCGTTTACAATGTTTACATTTAAAGCCAAATAAAAACTGGAATAGTGTTGTAGTAATGAACTAATGAATGACATATGTAATAACGTATTAAAAAATTTAATAGAAAGCTATTGTAAATAATAAACATTATATCCAAATGAACTATCAAGTAGACTAATCTTCGAGTCCCGGTGTTCTCATTACAAAACTGTAAGTACACTAATTCAACACAATTTTATAATAATATTATGTCGTCAATCGTCACAGATATTAAAGAATGATGAAGCTAATGCAGATATTAGTACAATTAGCTGTTATCTAAATAGGTTTACAATTATGATTGACAGTTGTTCGAAGTGCGATTGTAATACAGTTTGTAGTACAACACTTGTATAGTGATACACGTTCATCAGTTAAAAAAATTAGTTACAAATTATTGAAAAAGCTTGTCAAATATTGTGATTTGCAGCTCGTTTTTTGGTAGTATTTTGATGATTTGCCTCAAAGGAAAATTGTTTAACTGTCTATAATTGTAATTTGTAACATAACCCAAATATTAAATTTGAAAAATATATTGATTCATAAGCTATGAGTAATTAGTGAAAAAGTGATTAGAAAAAGAATGAAAAATCATGCGTTCGTAACAATAGTTACAATTCGTTATAATTGTTTCAAAGTATTGAGTTTTAATTATTTGTAAAAGAAAATAATTATTTTTACTATTACAAATTCTCTTATTTTCGTTGATATAAAACGATTTATAGCCGTTCACTCATGATTCCTGCACCATAGCACTCATACTCTAACCACCAACGATATTATGTATACATTATTTTAACTTTATCTAATTGTTCAAAATCAGTAAACGATTAGATATTGCTGACAGTAACATAGATATTTAATTTTCTAGTTAAAGGTGATGATGTTTAATGTATGAAGACAGTGTGTTGTGTGTAACTCTCCAAATGTCTTGGACGTAGATCAAAATAAATATCATCAAGACACTAACTGTAAAATAAAACGATAAACAAAAACACTATGTAATTTATTTGTTATCTATACTCAAAAGACAAAACTAGAACGGAAGTCACAGTCATATCTGTGCGGTGTTTCCCATATCCTGTATAGCAGATATAATAATCGATTTGTAATATTGGTCATAGAAATTATTCATCTTTGTATAATATATCAATAAAATTACAACATTGCAGTATGTTTTATTTTATACAGAGAGATTCACCAAGCAAACACAACCAATTTTTATCTTGCACTGCTTGCGCATTTATACAAATTCTGATTTGTGATTTTAAGATTTTTTACTATTCAAAAACTATCCTGTATGATACAAACTTCTTTTCCAAAGAAAACTACCCTGTTTTCTTGAAAACTGCTAATCACATGTTAAAATGATAGTAAAAATAATCAAATATTAAAATGTTAACGCATCTAATTCATCGAAATTCAAACGAGTGGTATCTGAGCTATTAATTTGTATACCAAGGATATTAATATATTATAATCCTTAATATTGAGTTAATAATGATTTTACATAAAGTTTATAATTCATACAATATTTAGTATTTAATATTTAGTATAGTACTTCTTAATATACTCAGCCACTCAGGCAAGTTTTATAAATAATAAAATTATAATAATATTATTTGCTACAATTTTTAAATCTGAAATTATCATCATATCTCCCAACTTCTGAACCTGTTACCACAGACTTTAATAATTCTACTTGACTTTATACTTTATTTTAATAACTTGGTATTTGTTTATTGTATAATTTTGATGTAAACATGAATTTTTATCAATAAAAAAAAAACATCCTCTTAACAATTCGCTATAAAAATGGTGATTTTCATTTAAAAAAAAAGTTTGTTTCGTCACTCACCAGTTAATACTATAACAGAATTTTAAAATATGGTTTTTAGGTGTACTATAAATTCCAAAGAAATTTGAATAGATTTTTTATTAGAGGAAAAAATTAGGGTGAAACACCAACATACCACAAATAAAAAAGAAACTTGAGTGAACTGCTTCTGCAAGGAGACATATTTTTTATTTCTTTTATACTTAACAAATTGTGTACCACCTTCACTAAAATTTGATACTTATATACTTCAAATAGTATTTAAAGTTTTAAAGTATAAAATATAAATTGATATCGTTCATCGTTATTACATCTTTGTTTACTATAATATCCAACTTGTACAAAATATAAAATCAATAAAACAAATATAATATCACAATATTTTTTAATCATTTTATAGTATGATTTTCTGGAAAAAAATAATCACCAATAATATTTTTTAGTTTATTTTGACATCATTCGAATTATTAGAATCGAAAAAATGTTTTCAAATAACGTGAAAACAAGAACTTTTTATAGATGTTTGGTACAGGATAAAATTGAGGTGGTTAAAAATGGTAATGTATTTTTTGGTCATCATAACGAAAATCATTTGATTTTGTAATATACAAGTTATTAATATTACAGTTGTATTGGTCGACAATTGTGAGTATTTCACTATTTCTATTGGTTATTACTTTATAATCATTATTCTATAAGACATTATGACGTTGTACTATTATTTGTTTGTATGTTTGTACTTCAGGGAGAGGGATTTTGAGGGTTCTGTCGGGTACAAAAATTAGAATTTTCAAAATTCACATGTATGACGCATTTACATGGATACCATTGTAAAAGCTATTTTAAACAAATAAACAGGGAGATGATATTAAGCGTGCACCTAAATAAGTATAAAATTACAGATAATTTATTAATACGTTTTATAAAAATAAATCAAAATTCCAACCAAAAAAATAATCTGTCAGCTGGACGTAGATTTTAAATTGTTGTGCTATAAAAAAAAAATGAAAATTAATGTCATCTCATTCTTAGTAAATTGCGTTTTAAATGCACAAGACTTATTTAAATATTATCTCAAAGTGAAAGCAATAGTATAAGAAGCGGAAATGAAAATTAAATGGTTACTTAATACTTTTTTTTACGAAATCATCAAATACATTCTTAAAGTCAAGTTTTTTTTCTGATATTTAATTAGACTCTACAGCACAGATCCCATTATCTTAAGTTAGAATAAATGATAATACTATACAATACCAACAGAAATTGTTTAAACATAAATTAGTAGGGTTATAAATGTATAATATTGGTACTATATAATTTACAGCACACATTTAATATTTATTATTTTTTTCATTATTAAAAAATATGCGTATTAAGTTTATTATATTATTTATTTTAAAAATATTAAAAATCGAGGCAGCAACTAACGGCGGTTGCATATCACTCGCCCTTGTGCTTAATTTTCTATGTGAAACCCGGCCTGACCACGTCGACGTTTATGTCATTTGGCCACATTTACAGTCACAACAAGTAAGGTTTATTCATAGAAAATCTGCAGTATGATTATATTATTGTATATGTAGCGAATAGGATAGAGGGAAAATTGTATATCAAAGTAAAAACCAACGAGAAACTTTAATAAATTTAATATTATGCGTGAAGGGGGAAAGACATGTACTATTGACGGGAGGGCCGCCGCCGAGTGTTAATTGAAATTCTGGGAGGAACGTCAAGGCGCAACTGACGTTGATATGCAAGGATTTATAATATTATACACCTAAAATAAATGTACATATATATATAGTTGTACTCGTTTTTCTTCAAGGGCGTACTCGCGTACACACTTCTAGTATATATATACATATTGTGTGTGGGGGGGAGTAGGAAAATGTGGGGAGTAAATATATAAAACGAGCGGGGTGAAATGGGCGCATTCAAGGGCGAGGGTGGTCGATGATAAAATATATATATAGGTACATGTATACATTATAATGTACATACTGTATATGTAGTGCAGTCGGGGGAGAAAAAGAAGAGAAAGATATTATTATTATTATATTATGTAACCCCTCTGCGGCCGACGAATGGGCGGGCAGCAGCAATCCGCGTGGGCCGCCATCGCCATCAGAGTCGCGTGATTCGTATTTATCGATTATATTATCATGAATAATATATATATATATATATTGTGTATACAATAATAACGTCAGATCGGTACACGAGTGCATCACCCTCCGCATTGTATGATAAATACTGCAGGCAGGGGCCGAAGAATAGAGTGTGGCGAAAAAACGCGATGGAGAAAATCATCTTTGTGTACGCGTATGAAAAAATAATATCGATTTATAATAATACTATTCTAGTATGTATTATAATACACTCACTGTATTTCGGTTTTGGATCTTTGATGAGATGAGATATAAAGATGTAAATCGTTTCCGACAACGATTTCACAAAGTACAACCAAAAAAATACATGGTTTATAAGAATATTATAATATTATGTTTAAAACCAAAATCTAATCTGTGATTTAACATTTATAATATATTACTAAATAATGCGTCACACCACTCACACATTACCTACATTGCACTTGTTATAAATGACATAAGTCTTAAAAGTCATTTGTCTATATTTTATCATCGGAGTTTTAGATTTAAATCGCGTCCATTCTCATATACTCGTACCTATGTCCTATATCGTTAGTAATATAAAGAGAAACAATTGAAAAATAATTTTTTATTGTATGATTTAACCAAAAATACATATAATACATCGAAAACCTTTTACCTGAAGTTATATGTAACAATGGAATAATATTTCGATTGTGGGAAACAAATGATACAGTCATATTTTACAGTAATAAATTGAATACCTAAAACTATTATAATAATGTAATTAAAAAATAATGTTTATCACTGGCTTTAAATCGTATACATTTTTAACCTGTCTAGGAAAAATATATTTTGTAACAATAAAACTTTATTATAGAAGAACCCACTGGCCACATTCATGCAGGGGGTTTTAATTTAAAAATGATTCTAAAAAAACTCTTAAATAAAGCACACTACTTGATTCACAGTATTGAATGTAGATTATAGATGGTTTCACATTTGATAACTTTACGCGTAATAATTACATGGTAATTAATAATTATAAGTATCAGGTATGACATATTATGTTCAATATAATACTCATTGTATATAATACAAAATAATCGTAGGTACCTATCTATATCAAACCACTGCCTGCTACTTAGCCACTTAGGGTAATCCGTCCAAAATAGGGAAGTAATAATTGTCGAATCCAAAGCAATTAATATAATTTACAGCAACGGATAGATGAAAAAGTCGAAATACATTGGTGATAAAATGTGTAAGCACACAATTTATTAGAGAATAGTTAATTAGGAAATAATATTGAAGAATACAAGGTTTAAAAAATAAAAAAGTGATATATTAAACTACATCATATTCAGCTGTTCGATAAACGAACATTTTTAAAAAAAAACAAAATGAGAACATTTTTTTCTGAAGTGCAGCTAAAATAAAAGTATGAAGATTGTGCAAAGAAATTTAAAATATTACTTGATAATTATTATGACTCAAATGATAATATATACGTCTTAAAGGCTTAAGCTATAACTCAGCTTCAATAGTACCTACATAAATATAATACATTACCGGGTGGCACTAGATAGGTACTAGGTATTAGTGTTATCACTTATCAGTTATCGTTATAATTATACAATTTTAAATTATTTTTTATTTTTAACTTATAAATTATACGGTACTTACCCAGAAAATTTGAACTATATCCTCGACCAGTCGCATGACGTTGTTCAAAAATTAATCAGCTTCATCAAACCGTTTTAGCTTGGGTTTATAGATATCTTCAGTTCCAGGACCACTTTTAATAGACTTCATAACTTTGTTTGATTCATGTCTGCATGAATGCGTGCACCCTTAATTATTGTCCATAATTTTTTCTTCAGAAGCTTATCGTTAATTGGAATTCGAAAACCCATTTCAGTTAATTACATACTCAAGTTAGTCATATTGTTCTGAAGTGCATTTTTTGATATGGCTTATACCGACAACCGGCTTTTTAAGCCCATGGAAGTGAAATATTACGCTTGTTGGTTGGCAAACCTAGTGCCATATCCTATAATGTTTAGTATCTTCAGCTTACAAGTAAACATTATGTCGTATTGTCATGTGATGACCAGATGATCATTTAAGTTTCGTATATCAATTATTTGATTCCACGCCCCTGGCAACTGCAGCTTATAAATTTGTTATATCTACATTCTACATGCTGTATTAATATTTAATATTTGTCAACAAGTTTTATATATTTTTTTGTTTATTTAAAAAAATTTAGGTTCGATGGAATCGGCAACTGATATGGTGTACTTGATATGTACAGTATCTGGCAGAATCAATAGCCAACTGAATCAAAATACTCCTCATTTAAGAGTACGGCACACCCGCATGTGTTGTCTCCGTCTTACAAACGTACAACAGCAAAAATTTAGTAAAAAATAGAACCACTCAAGCTGTAGTCCAAGCTTAGCTAATAAATGTTCACACTATAAACAAGAGAACATTTACTGTGCAATATCGTTTTTATTTTTTCGATTTCACAAATACAAGAAAAGTTCCTATTATTTGAAAATTCATTATTTCAAACCTGAATAACTTTTTTTAAATTAAATACACATTTTATGATGTCGAAAAAATAAAAACGATGTTACACAGTAAATGTTCTTCTCTTAATAGTATGAAAATTTGGTTGCTTAGCTTGGACAGCTTGAGCCTTGAGGGGTTCTATTTCAAGCAAAACAGTTTTTGCTATGTTCTACGTTTGTAAGACGGACACAACACATGCGGGTGTGGCGTCCTCTTGACGCCTTTTGCTTAATGTCTGCGCCCATTATAAAATATGTTAATGACAAATAAATAAAAGTGCACTTAAAGAAATAAACTACGACTTATAGTAATAAACAAAGTTGACACCGATAAATAATAGCGATAACTAGTAAAGAGTGCCAACATTTGATTGTCACACACTGCGACTTCTACGACGAATATGATCAATAATTCTATACTACAATTATTGCCATAACCCACGGGCCACTACTATTCGAAGTTGTGAATAACCTGAGTAGTCAGCGAATACGTTGTTAGATGGAGACTTTAATTGCTATTACTCAAGTCGTAGCAAGAAATCGAAACACATTGAGCGGGGTAAGTAGAAGCGGGTAGTGAATAAATTCGCCTAAAATGAGGCTCTAATAATGTTATATGCGTGTAGCTGTACAATTCCTACGAAGGAAACCGGTTGCCGTGACAATCCCCACATAAGTGTACCTATATATACTCTACCTATGACATAACTATTATTTTTATTATTATTATTATTATTATTATTATTATTGTAGACTATACGTGAATTTCTCACGACCTCCGCGGGAAGAACACATTTTTTTTCATTTAGTTCCCCGTTTGAACGCCACCAAAAGGGTTGCTAGCTGGCTGCAGCATGTCGTACCGCCACCATGATCCTAAGACAAAAGATGTCACGGGCTCTTTTCACAAACCGGTCACCCATTGTTTTACGCGGCGGTCCGGATCGGATACATTCTGCATAGTACCTATATCGTCAGAGCGTTATTTATAATTTCACGAATAATATGCACACATTAGCATGCAGCCCCTACACAGAATACGTGTCTCGTATAATGTTCATATTGTTGTAAGCGAGTCCGAGGCGAAAACGATTTTTTTTCACTCTCCATCCATCACATTGTTATAATATTATTATTCCTTTTGTTTTTGTGCTTTGCGCGCACATGTATTTAAAATATTACGCGGAGGGAAATGTTTTAATGAAAAAAAAAAATTATAACGTCTCCGCGGCGTTTAAAAATTATATACACATATATATATAAATGGGTTATAAAACAATGTAGGTACTATGTACCGCGTATATGGTTACAATATAATATTATAATGCGTGCGTCTTGGTCGCCCGTCCACCTGGACGCGACAACCGGTTCACTTGTCCGGAAACAATGATCGCTTTGTTTTAACGGCTCCGCGGGACGCCACCGCCGCGGCAGGGGTGGTGGCGAAGGGTGAACCGTCGGCGCGTCATCTACGGCCTCGGTGGCAGATGACCAAATCGCGACTCACGAGGTGATTACGGACAATGTGTATAAAATAATATAAAATATAATATAAGAGGCGTTAATATTTATTTGGGTCTCTCCACGGGATCAGCCGATGAATATTTATAAAAAAAATAATAGCTCGTACTTACCTTTATAATGTATATTGTATACATATACTTATAGTATAGTGCGTATGTTTGAGCGCCGGTGTTTAAGTCTCCCGTTCTGCATTCTGTGCACGCTGTATATATATTGTTCGATTGCCATGTTATATTATGCGCATTAAATCCGTTTGTGTTCGTCGAGTTTTCGTTAAATTGCACAATCTATTCATATATTATTCATTATTATTTATTGTGTATGTATGGTTTTCTATTTTACGCATACATGATTTTGTAATGACCCGAGAGGCTGCAGTAGGTTTAATGCTTTATTTGAGCTTGATTTTTTTTAAGAATTCTTTGTAGAAGGTAAGGTAGAAATTTATTTTACTTTATGTACTGTAAAAGTGTAAAAATATTATATAATATCATACTTGTCATACTTGTTACTGCTCTTTTTCTTAAATTCTCTCTTTTAAATACATATATCTACTGACTATTCTTTGTAGATATTTTGGTCCCTTTGACATTTGAAAGCCCGGAAAAATGATTAACAGCCAAAGTTTTAATTTTGTATCGGTGAAAGTTATTGCTGTCTATGGAACAATGATAAAGTGTATTATTTTTTTTTTCCAAGCAAATTACTTTTGAATCGTTGTATTCGCCATCAATTATAGCACTCACTGATGAAGAAACAAACATAGAAAAATATAACTTTAATAGGTACTTTCATTTCGTTTTGTTGATTAAGTGATAGGTACTAGCTTTTAAAACTCAAAGTATTTTGAAAGCGAATCGAGCTGTGTGGATTTAGTTTAAGGTTCCTAAATATAATCTGCTAACTGCTTTCCACTCCAAGTCCTGAAATGATGTTCTTGATTTATCAAGTAGATGTTCTAAAATGTTGTGAAAATAGTAAGGCATATAGCTACAATATTGTGACAGTCTATATGAAAGATTTTAATTTGTAAAAACAATATTCCCACAATATATTTTAAAAGTATGATTGTGCTGTGTGGATTTTATAGGCTTTATATATTGTAACGATAGTTCAGCCGTTAAACTTGTGTTTCAAGCTAGTCATCCCTTATTATAATTGTAGTTAATACTTGTTTTATAATATACAGTAGCACAATATTGTATATACATCGTATATATGTGGTAATTAAGATTTTTCGAAGCGATAACGAACAATATTCATTGTTTTGTTATTACTCAACATCATCGGGACAATATAATAATATAATGATGATGATAATAATAATAGTGTATATACCTACTATATAATAATAACGCAGGTCCGTTGTCCGTTCGCTAGTGGGCATTTACAATATGTTAATAATATGCATATTGTATTATTATTATTATTATTATTATTATGACGGTAGGTATACAATATTATAACGGACGGACGAATCTCGATGAGGGTTGAATATCTGCTCGGCATAATATAATAATTAAAAGCGGATTCCGACAAACATCTGGTCAGCTGTTTGTACTACTTTGTGTTGCTTCGGCGGGCCATAAACGGCGGCTAATCGCGTTATGAGTATATTCGTTCCTTTTCTTGTGGGCACACGTTGTATATTATAATACCCTCATCACAATTGCGCATTGTATTACCAGAGTTACCTATAGGCCACATCCGCATAGTCTTTCCACACACTGTCCATGTATATATATAGATAGATAGGTACCTATCAGAGTACGTCTGTTTTGTGTTTACACCCTTTCGGCGATGACCCGGCCCGAGCTATCCGCGTTGTCCAGCTGCCGCTGCCGTCCTAAACAATAATATTATAATATTATTATTATGCGTATAATGTGGGCATAGATCGTTTCTCGACACTGGCAACTGCTTTTTAACATAAAAAATGTTGAGAGCGGGACCGCAGGGTGAATCCCAAAAGTCTATAATTTACTAATATTATAGAGAATGTAATACTGCAGGATACGATTCTGTTGCGAAGGTAAAATCTTCTTATATATTTTTTTTATCGGAAATAATTACTGTTTTAGGAAATACATTTGTTCAACATTATTTTAAGTCATTAAAATTCGTAAGTGAGGAAAAAAAGCCCACGGGAATAAATGTCCATGCGAGTGCAGTACAATTGTACTATTTTATATTTTTAAAATATTTCGTTGATTATTATTCTAAAAAGTATAATACAATGATACTTATTAGTTTATAATATAGATAAAAGATAATAATCATAAATTATAATAATGACTTTAATAACCTAGTAGCTGATGTTACTAAGATGAATAATTTTAAAAAAATAGTATGTCCATTGGTATATGTACTAGCTGTG
Organism: Myzus persicae; assembly: GCF_001856785.1. Classification (NCBI taxonomy): domain Eukaryota; kingdom Metazoa; phylum Arthropoda; class Insecta; order Hemiptera; family Aphididae; genus Myzus; species Myzus persicae. The sequence continues at coordinate 284,025 of NW_019102045.1, read as the reverse complement.
TATCCTTTGCCCTTGCGTTGAACATAAGTAACGAACTAATATCATACGAGTTCTATGGCCTGTTTAGTATTGACTTATTGTATAACATATTATTATTTTTATACTTGTGTAATTTTTGTATAAAAGGGCCAAGACTGATGTTTTTTTTTACTTTATAGATTCTATAATTCTATATATTATATCATTAACTAATAACTACCTCCTAATGACTCAATATAAAACAATTTACAGTTATAAATTATAACTTATATTTTATAACACAATATATTATTGTGTATACATATTTATGTTTATGTTTACATCTAAATTTTTTTCAGTAGTTCTTTATAGTTTTTTCCTGCTATTCCATTACAATGTACCTATACATATAACGTATATATATTTATTATTTATATAGGTACTTACTTTTATATCGTTATAAATGTATAAGTTTTTACTTTTTTTATTTAATGATAGCAATACCGCATTATTTCACATGTTTCGATATTTCAAAGAGAAATATTTTTCTTAGAATTTCGAAAAATATAATTTGAGTTATGATAGTTAACTAGTATCTATACTTACTTACCTATAGGTACGTTTAGATGAGTAGTGCACCAATATTTGATAGGTGTCCTTGGGGCTCTGGGCTTGCGATGTGTTTAAAAATGCAAAAATCATAAACTTAGCTAAGTTTTAGTTTTCGGTTAGAACTTATATAAGTACTATAAATTGGATTTATACTGACATTTTTTAGTCGTGAAGACTTCGTTCATTTGATCGCATATTAAACTTTCAATGTCTTAAGTCTTAACCCAAGTTTCCAATACCCCGTGAACCGTGTTCCGTGCAATTTGCGTAGATATATCTTGATTGGATGAACCACGTTATTTACATGCTTAACATTTTTTTGTTAGTACGTCCTAAAGACTATTAATAACTTACATTTTTTGACCATTTATGTTTTTCTATGTTATCTTAACTTAATAAGCTAAAAAAACAATTAACTTGCACAGTGTGAATTTTATTCATAACATGTATAAAGTGACTGCTCATCACTGCCATTAGATTTCATTGCAGCAAAAACTATCGTCACCTAAGCAATGACCAAAATTTTCAATCAACTTCAACGTAATGTTTTCTCTCCACATACTATATAAGTGTATCGCACATTCTATAGGTTTATCATGATAATGTTTAATGTTTATGTTAGACATTAATTGTATGTTTTATTTTAATGTATTTTTTTTTGTGTTCTTCGTTTTTATGCTAAACTGTGAATCAAAATATTGTTAATTTGTATGTTAATGTCCCTATTTCATGTGATTGATTATATCAAGCCCTATGAACAAAATCAATTTTCGCCACTGGAAGCTCAGAAATTGAAAATGGGTGGTATGGTTCAATTCTCAAGCAACCTCAATCTTTGTTAATAAATACTGAAAAGAATTCAAAACAGAATATTAATATGAATTTTGTTCAACAAGATACAATATCGAATGAAGTTATAATTGAAGAAAATGATAACATGGAAACCAATGCAAGTGAAACTGTTGGCGATGGTCTAGAAATATTTGATGAGATGGTACAAAAAATGAGAGATGTCATAAAATCAGATGAAAGCTACTTCACACCTGGTATTAAAGCAATGAGTAATTCATTCAAGAAAAATGTAAAGACTCATGCTAGTCTTCTTTCTGCTATGATGACATTTGGTAAATATTCTGGTCTTGATCCAACTTCCAAGACACTTAAATTAGTTGGAAACAAGCGCATTGGTACACAACCTACAGCTAGATCCAGGCGTAAAACTGCCATTAAAGGAAGAAAAAATTTAGCTGCAGGAAGGGTCCCCAAGTGGAAACGCATTCCAGAACACAGTTATGGGAGCCAACCTAATTCTAGTGTTCTGCCACATATTCCAAAATCATTTAATTCTGAAAGTGTTCATCTGAAACCACAAAAAATGCCACACAATTTATCTTATTGTGTTGAACAGAATAAAAGACTAGGAGCAACACATAATGCTAAATAAACTTATATATCTAATATTATTAATTTCTGACTATTATAAATTGGCTTTGGCACATCAAGATATTATACAAAGTATTATTGATTATAATATCATTTTTATTTTTATTATTTTTTACTTATACTTTTTATTGATGTTTTGAATTATTAATTATTAATTTCAATGAAACAAAATAGACAAACTACTGTTTAATATTTTATGCAGTAACATAATATAATTATAATTTATTATACAGAACAATTGTATACTTGAATGGTTGAATGAACTGAATAAACATATTTATTATTTTTTACACTGAGCAAAATTTAAATTCAAATGCAAAAATTACCATAATTGAAATATGTTATCAATATTAACTTGTTATCACTTATCATATATTTGATATCTGATGGTCGGATGGTTGAATGCGCCGTGACACGTTTTAAAATTTCGCGTACGGTGTATTGGAAACTCGGCTTTACACTCGATAAGTTTAAAACTTTTAATATTTTTATTTACCTACTAACATAATTTAAAATTATCCGTTACTTAGGTATAATAATTATAATGTCGCCTTTGAAAAAATGGCACTCAGGGTGATCGCTCCCTCCTCACAACTAAATATAGTGTAGGTATTTTATTTATATGTTTACACGAAATATTCCTGCCCGGTGACGACTGACCACTGATTGGGATGTGGATTTCGTTGAAGTCCTTTCTCCGAGTAAGAACGTTTCGATAGATTCAAAGGACATAGTATACATCATATAATAATATTCATTTATTATATTATGATATTATTATAAATTATATTATACGACTTTTCTAGTTTTCTCGTATTATTCTACGGACTAACCGGTTTTACGTGTCCTATTTGTCTTAAAAAAGACTGGATTTTTGGTTTGTTTTTCACTGCCTTTCAACTCAAGTATTATATTATAATATTAATAAATTGACTATATTTGCGTGTGATGGAGGGGGTGAGGGAGCACACCCATGCATTCCACACGTTTATATGCACATCATAATTGTGCAACGGAGCGCATTGTGTGTTCAACCGGTTCGAGGAAAGTGAGGAAACGAAAATCGTAATTCAAATCTTTGCGACACGTGTAATATATTGTATAACAAACTTCAAACCCTTATAAAAAATTATTTTTAAAACAAACAAGTAAAAGTCCAAATTGCCTTATGCATATTTATAGTCTTAGTATTTTTTAAATTCTATAGCAATATATAGTACATATTATAAACATTTAGTAAAAATATCATGTATCAAAGTTATTTTTTTTAGAGTTACACCAAAAAGCAAAATCGAATTTGTCAAAATAAATGGTTTTTCATAAATTTATTTTTTTTTTAACGATTTTGAAAACTAGTTTTTACTTTTGACTCCCCCTAAGTACTAAATGTCTAAATAGATTCATTTTCATACCTGAAAAGATGAAAAAAATCGAGGCATTTTTACTGCCCCAAAGGGCGATGACACAACACAAATTACAAATCATTATTGTAAAATCAATTTATTCATTGCTCTGACTAAAATCTAAAACAACCTTAAGCCAACATATTGCTGTACTATTATATAATGATTAATACTGTAGCTTCTAATAAAATATATAAGAAATATTACTAAAAAAGCGCTTGACAGCCAATAGACAATTCTAGATGGTAACCTGTCAGCTGTCAGTGTACCACGTTACTTACATCGTTTATCATGTAACTATGTCACCTTTAATTGCAGTAAAGACCTTCAAACTTTAACTTTGAAGGTGGTTTCTAGTATAGCTCTGAAGAAACCAAAAATAAATTTGTTTCTATCATTGATGTATCGGACTGAAAGCAATTTGAATCCTCACTATTAGATAAAAGAATTATTTTATTCATAATTGCATAGTTTTTTTATAATATATTAATCTACACATTTCTTTCACATGAAAAATATGACTGATCAAGTCCATTAATGAGAAAAATTTAAACTAATTTTCCATTTATAATCAGTCAACTATCTTCTTTCTAATTACATTTCATTTTAAATTAATGAACAACAAACAAGTTTCAAATTGGCCGTTACACAAGTTAATCAATTATTCCCCCAAAATTGAATTTTTTTTCTCATAAATTGTTAATGAAAAACTAAAATATATAAAAACAGCAATCAAATAAGAAAATATTAAAAAAACATTATATTTTCAAAAGAACACAATATTTGAGGCAATATAAAATATGGAATTGTGTGAGTAAATTATAATTAATATTTTAATTACAAAACAGAAACTTTATAGTCTAAGACAATTTAACATTAAAAGTTTTAATTATGTAGACGATGCGCTGTTATCTTGTACTTCCATTGAGTCATCATGTTTATCTTCTTCATTTTCAGCATCTGTCAAACATAAAAATATACTTTTAATTAAGGGTACATGGGTTGTATGCACATATGTAATAAATCTAAATATCCTATGCCAATTATTAACATATTATTGCTAACTAATACATTAGACCAGGGGATGTCAACCATTTGTCATATTAATTTTCTGTGAACTGTGTAATAAATGTACATTTATAAAAATAAACATAATCTATACAAATAATATTGTGCTCGTTATCTGAGTGTGAATGAAATATTCAATACTGGTATTTTTATGCTTAATTTTGTGCAGTATAATATTATGTCATGATAATATGATCATAAACATGATAATGTTTAATTTTAAGTTAACTGTACATTTTATAATTATTATTTTTTAAACGGTTTGTCTCATTTGAATATAATAATAGTTTAAGTAATTACTGATAAAAATGTTGATATTTAAGCTATTGATTAATTTTGATATCACTGTAAAAAAAGAATTAATAACCATCTATCAATCTAAATTAAATTAATGTTAGTTTAGTACAGCACTTGAAAACATTTATCAATGTAAAAAAATTTACATCAGACATCTGCATTACACTATAACAATAACTCTTACACTAACCTGTTATTGCATAATGATCAAACATATATTCTTTTTGATATTCTTTCATAAGCTGAGTTGAACGTTCTTCATCCAAAAACAGTCTGTATACCTTTTTAACATCATCTACAGTCACTTCAGTCGCTTTACGTTTTCGGCATACTAAGTGGGCAGTTGTTATCAATTGAATGCCGTATCGCAGCGAAGTTGATTTACTGATCTTAGCTAAAATGGACAGGGCATCTTTGGATATTTCACAGTCTTCTTCTTCAGCCCTAATATATTTTATCAAAGCAACAATTAGTTTCATTGCAATAAAAATAATAGCTATTATATTTAAGCTACAAATGATTGATAAATACCTAATTTTTAAGATTTGCTCTAATTCATTTTCAGAATAGGGTTGGGTCATAATAATGACCATGCGGTCAAGTAAATCAAGTGGTACACCATGAGGTGATTTATAGTTTGTTCCTCGAATGTTTGTCACTCCACGGTTGGTGGCTGTTATTACAATTGGTGCAATTTCATTTTCTAATGCTCTATTCAGGAATGAAAAACATTCTATGTCTAACATGTGCACCTAAAATGAGATACATTAATATTTAACATGAAACACTCTGCCAGTAGTATCAATAATAATAAATAATAATCATAATTACTTCATCAATGAAAAGAACACCTGCTAATAATTCAGCTTTTCCCTCTTCACGCCATTCGCTAACTTTACAGTTAATTTGGTCTCTAACTTCTGACTTTATTTCACCCGTGTCACCTACAAACAAAAAAATAGCAAAAACAATTAATTATAATACTAAAATAATACTATAATTAATGAATTTTAGTTTTTTTTAGAGCAAGATCTTAACATATACTATCTAAAAATAATGTTCATTTTTTTTTAAAATGTTGAACATTTTAAAAGGAGCACTCAGTATTTAATGTTAATTATAAAAGCATTGGTTGCTAAATTTTTTAACACTCAATGATCAGCGAAAGTACTCAGCACTAAAAGCTTTGGTTAATAGTTATTCCTAAGAAAAGAATAGAATTAACATTTAGGCCCTAAATAAATGGTTTAATGCTAATATTTAAATATTTGATTTATAATATGAAGGAACAGCTAACACTAAATAATAATTAAATTATGTAGGAGTGACTACTCATCATTAATGGTAAAAATAATTGCAAGATAAACTCAACATATCAGGTATACTTTAATTTGAATATTTTGTTAAGTTCAAGCATATCAATGGCGATTAAGAAAAGCGTATCCAGCTACAAAAATAACATTGTTCTAGGAGATCTATATCAAGTTTTCTCAGATTGGTTAGAATTGACTAGTAGTGTATGGTGATCTGAGGGGAGTTTACTGCAGAATATACTGATAAATGAACCAAATGGTAATTGCCCTAGAGTTGGACCCTAGAAATGACAGCAAGATGAATGAAGATATTATAAGAATGGTAACAGACAGTGAAACTTGATATTAAAACCTATAACAATGGACAATAAAAAAAATAGAGAAACTTTGTAGAAACTGGAAATCTTAATGGCCAGTAAAGCAAAAACCAAAATTGTACACAGTTAACACTGAGAAATTCTCAAACTGTGATCAGCGAACCCCTAGGGTTCCGTAAGAGTAATATAAGGACTCTGTGAACATAATATCTGAATTGAATTAAAATGAAATAATATTAGGCTTATCATGTTTATTTTAATAATAATAATCTGCATATTATTTTGATTCCTAGCCAAAAAAGATAATAGTTGCGAGTTTGATGAATTGTTTTAATTGTTTATGATTATATTATGAAAAACCAAATTAATAAGCAAATCATTCATGTGGCATTGTTTTATGAATTGTGAATATTTTATAGCATTCCTAATTTATATGGCTCTGTAGAATTTTCTCAGCAACATAAATGCCCCACAAACAAAAAAGTTTGAGAACCACTGAGTTAACAGATACCTGTTAAAAATAAAATAAAAAAAATATATCCGAAGAAAAAACTGCAAATGATTTATAAAATTATACTCATTTCAATACACATGGAATAACTAATGATATTTTATTATACCTGAAAATAAAGCGAGAAAACCATGTGTCCTAGAATTAATCACATCAATTTCATGTAACGTAACTGTATGTACAACTTCTTTGCGTTTTTGAAGTTCGCCTTCTGGACACTGCACAAATCTAATCATAATTTGTTTGTTAGTATCATTCATTTAGTTAAAAGAAAAAACTGATATGACACAAATGTAATGGTATAAATTTACAAATTATACTGATTAACTTACCTAGTTTGTGGGCCAGATGCATCATAATCTCTTGATCTAGTAAATGACCGTCCAATTTTGTTAACTTTGCCACTGGCAACATCAATAGTCACAACGTCTCCGGCCAAAACCTTGCCATAAAATTAATTAATTAATTTCAAAAACATCAAATAAACAGATTTTAATTACTTTTTCTTTTAACAAAGCTTCAATCATTTTGTTTCCAAGATCATAAACAGTCTCCATGTCAGTAGTTCTCATAGTTAACTTTCCTACTTTAGACCCTGTTCCTGTAACTGGACGCTCTATTTGGAACTCTACTACTTCACCTTCAATAATCTCACTTTCCTCCCTACAAAATATTATGGTTTAAAATGGTGTAACTAAACATTCAAGCAACTGAATACATACTTAATACGAACACCAATTGATTTACGGATGGCTTGAGTCAGTGCTTCTGTTTTGCTCATTTCTAAACTATATATCTCTGAACCAGACATGCAAGTAAACGGTGTATCAGAACCCAAAGCTTGTGCTAATGCCATGGCAATAGCAGTCTTTCCTATGAAAAAGAAACCAAAATATATGTCCAGTTAATGTTAGTACAATAAGTAGTCAGTGAGTATCAAATTACCTGTGCCAGGTTCACCGGCGAGTAGAACAGACCTTCCAGCAATCTTCTCCTCTTTTATCATATCTAATACAACGCCCATGGCCTTGCGAGCTTTCAACTGACCAACCAGCCCCTGTGAAACCTAAAATCAACCAAAATTATCAGACAACATTGAACAGGATACACTTATTATGAAATACAAACATTTCTTGGTTCCCTGTTGTCGTCCAACCCAAGTCCACGTATGTGAGAATGGGCACCGATACGTTCTACACGGGAAATCTCCCGGACTTCTTGCACCTTGGCTACCGCCGCTGCCTGAAATCATAATTATTTGTGGTAATTTATCATAGATAAGTAAACAAAATATCAAAAAACCGCAACAATACTTACGGACATGGTAGTATAGGGAGGTAAACGGATTTGGAACTATCCGCAGATATTTTTTTTAAGTCACTCAAGAGACAAGGAGACACGAGCGGAAAAAGTGTTATGAGCGTTCGTAACTATAGAAAATATTACAAACATCGATCAACCAGAAATCTGATACAAAAATGGCAGAAAAACACAAAATTTGTTTTTTTATTTGGTCACATAAGAACATAACCTACAAATAACGTTCGGCGGGAGAAACATTATCATCAGGCTTGAAGTGACGAACGTTTTTCAGATGTCGATTTCTCATTTCTCAAGTGTCGAATATTTTTCATACAATTTTAATAGGAAGTCCGTTTCGATATCAGACAACGTCGTGTTTACTCTTCGAGATCGTTGATAAAAAAAAAAACACAACTGTCAACGCGATACGTTCGTAAACACTGTCATTAATTGTCAAATATTTTTCGAATATCAGATTAATTCGACTTTGTTTACCCTTGGACAACTTAACACGCGATTCGTAAGGAACACACCGATGACACCTGTGGTCGCATATATCGTGGCCAGATGAGAACGACGGACGTCTTCTTCCCGATCGCGATGAGTTGGACAACGTAAGGTCGATCTTACCCGGGACACCGACTGAGTTACTGAACCCGCTGGTAGACGAAATAATGTCGTACGAACAGACTGCTTGCGACGGTAAAATATGTCATGTCGACTTCTGATTAAACCCTCAAGTCTAAAAGCTTCTCACTCGAATAAAATAGCTCGCCGTTGACTTTTTACTCTTCGACATACTACACCAACCGACCATTGTTTGTATTGTTCATTTGGATACAGTTTCGTGGGCACGGTCAATTGTCAATAATTTTGTACACCAGACACTCGAGTTTTTTTAACATAGAACTGTATGAGCATTCTATTTTCTATAGCAGTGTCATTGTTGGCTAGGCTTACAACAAATATTTTTAATGCTCAATTCCCACTGGGTGGAGATGTTCTGTAAAAGAATGATTCCAAATTAAACAGGAATTCGTAGTTAATTTTATTCCAGTTATATACTATACTAATTTGTATACCTACTTACAAGAGCTTTGCCTAAAATACATTAATAAATTTAATTCTCAATATATTTTTACAATATTTAACATAAATACATATACATTTAATTTATCAGAGTAAAGAACCTTAAATCACCAGAAAATAACACTTAAAAATCTTAATGCATAGATGTTAAAATGTTTAAATAATTTTGTATTTAAAACAATATTATAAAATGCACATACATGTGAACTAAAAATTTGATTAATATATCAAAATAATTGTTATAGATCTTAAAGCTTTTGAGCGGCGACTAACAGAGGTGATTGCTTCCATCAAGCCAATAACTAATCGATGGCGAAGTAAGAACATTTTTTTTCTAAGTATTATGATAATATGTAAATGTAATTTCTTATTTTTTTCAGCAATTTTAGCTATTTCGACATTAAGTGCTTCAATAGGCGCCTATTATTGGTTGACAGATCCTCAAACAGCTAAAGTATCATTTGTTCAATCGCTGTACAATCATTTATTGTTTACCATTTCTTCTATAATGCTTAGTAAGAAAACTTAAGATATTGAAAAATTAACAATGGTGTTTAATTTATTGTTTTAATTGTATTTTAAATAGTGATATTACTCTTAACTGGAGTACACAAAAAAGTTATAGCAACATCAATAATAACGTCACGTGCGAGGCAAGTGCTAGCTGATTTTAATATGTCTTGTGATGATTCTGGAAAACTAATACTTAGGCCAAGGCCTCAACAAAATACATGATGATAAATTCACAATAACATGATGTTCTATTTATTTTGTTTTTACTCTGTCAGTATAAGCGTTACATAATAATTGTTTATGAATGACAAGACACCCTACTGTAACGAGTAAAATCTATCATTTTGAATTTTAATGTATCTAATATACAATGTGCTTAAATTTGGGTGTTACTGTTACTAAACAGGTTTGTATTTGATGTGTTTCATGGTTATATACATAATATAATAAATATTTAAATATTATGTATTATTAATAAACTGATATAGATATTCATTATATGAATTTAATGCATTTGTTTTCTTAATCTGAAATAGAAAGTATTTAAAACATACTTATCAAAAAATCTACTTAGGTCAGAAGTTCCTAATATTCTGTGGCACACAGACGACAGACCCATTTAAAAATAATCTCTGAAGCCACGCCCCCCCCCCCAAATGTATGTGCCAAAATGTTGAATTATTTTCATTCCTTTATTTATATTTTTTCCAATTATTTTGAATAATTATAGGAATTTTCATTTTTATCCTCACTAAACAACTAACTCCTATTAGAGGCCACTCGCATAGTAGAAGTTCACAACATTGTATGCACCATATACCTCGTATACAAAAGAAAAAAACATTGTAAAATCAATACATTCATTCCTCTATCCAGATCTAAGAGTATAAATAAATCTTATTTTGTAATTTAATCATAATTTATTTACCATTAACTTTACCTGCTATATGAATGTTAACTTTTTTCACTATTGATTATTTTCTTACAAACTTAACTTGTTTACATTCTAAACCCGAATCCTTAACATATTGTATTTGAATATAACTTAATGAACATTTTTATATCTAATTATACTCTGTCCAGCGAGAGAATACTCTACTTTTGTGCATCCTTCCACATCATCTCGCCAATAAAACCGGTTCACCTATGATATGGTAACACGTGGGTGGGAGGGATCAGATTTGGTCAGTGAGCGGCACATTCTCTCGCTGGACAGAGTATAAACAAATAATTGATGACTTGATTTCATAGTTAATAGTTTAATACTGCATTATATAACATATAGATAAATCTGATATTAATGTTATTTATAATAATTAGGGAGCAGATTTTGAGGTACTTGAAAGTTTAAAATATTTTCTAAGTATTCCATTAAAAAAATTCACATCAATGTGCTAAGTGTTTTTTGGATTGAATCACTCTTTTACTAAATTTAACGACTAAACAATGTTATAATGTTAATACTTAATAATAACTATATATGTATATTTTTTTGGATTGAACTTAGTTAAAATATTAGTTAATAAAATATAACTTTTAGTCAAACATTATAATTGTCAAAGTTTGGACCAGATCAACCAAGATAAATTTAATGACGTCATACTTGGTTATTAGAATATGCTATAAATAAAAAAGTGTGTAGCCTTAAAAGATATATTATACTATATGAATAGGTAAATATTATTTATTTTCATGCACATCAGACATTATTAAACGAGATCAAAGTTATATTTTTTATTACCAGTTTTACACATAAGATTGTCAACTGTTAAACTACGAGAAGTGTCAACTTCTATTTCTAATTCTAATGATTTTAATTTAGTCCTTAGCTGACTAGATTGATCGCCCAAACACCAAGCAACACTCAAATGAAATTGTCGATCCTTGAACAAAAATTAACAGTTTAATTAAATAAAAACATATTATATACATATTATATACTATATATTATAAAAACTAAAAAGTATTGTTTAAGTATGTGGACAGCCAGATAAACCACTTAATCTCTTTTATTAATATTATTTAAAAAGTTAATATTAATATTAAATAGTGAGAAAAAGAAAATTTATCATTGAGTGCATGAATATTGAAGAAAAATCAAAACGAGCAATAACTTTAAAAATTGGTAACTGTGAGTAACATATTGTAATTTTTAAAATAAGCTAAAAAAACAGTTTAAAAAAAAACTTATTGATTGTGTCTCTTTATTTTGGTTATTGTGCTTTTATTATAATTAGGTGCTATTTTTTCTTTCTATATACTCACTTCATAATATTTTGGCAAATTATAGTCAGACAAGACATTGTCAAGTTGATCAACACATTGAGATAAAACTTCTGCAGGATGTGCAAGAAAACCAATAAATGTCCTACTACTATTTTCATTACAAAATACCTCTAAGTTTCCAAAAGTGACTGTAAATCTAAAAAAAATGTTATTCACATGTTAAAATTGCATCAAAAATAAATCATTAATGTTATATTGGAAAATAGGTATATGAAAACCTTAAAATTGTTGACAATTTGGATTTCACATCATTGATAAATCGTTGTATCCAATGATACTGAAGTACAACTGTTTTCGTAAGGCTGATGTGGGGATGTTTAATAATTTCTAGGCCAAATTCGGTCAATTTATCTTGAACAATCTCCACTAAATCCATGTCTGGACCTTTAAACAAAATATATAAGGTACGTAATTATTAGAAACGACTCAAGAACTACTCAACAGTAGATACAAGATATAAAACTACAGACTCACAAGGTACATAAACGTAAGTAGCCCAATTACCACGTTCATGTTCAAACAACCGAGCACGTCCTTGGTGGGAATCAGGTTCATCTTTTGGCTTTGGATGATAGAGTCTACCGTCAAACATTAAGGCAATGGCTTCAGGTACTGGTAACACTTTTTGAACAGGTTCACTAAGGTGTAAAACAACAATTGTCTATACTCAATTATTATCATCAACCAAAATTTTTAGTCTGTAACGCCCAAGTCACAGGCACAATAATAAAATAAGGATAGTTTAATTATAATACCACAGATTAAGTTAAACTTAAAATAAAGACACATATTATCTGTTTCATTTAATTTCAAATCAGTGAGAATATTACTATATAATATTATTAATATAGTTACTCATGCTCGCCATCGCTTTCCCCGCTGTCTCCACTGTAACACTTTATTAGGTCCATCATATAATCGGGTGGAGAATATAATAATATTCGACGCCAATAATAATATATTGGTAGGTATTATGATAAATTCACCGTCGTTTGTCGAAATACTTGTCAAATCTCTCGTCGACAATGAATTGTAACAACAGTAAATCTTAGACATTTAAAAATATCAACATAATACATACTGTAAATGATTTACATTAACTTTTATGACTTATTAGATCAAAAGATTTTGAAAACGACCAAAAGTTCCAATACGGAACATTTTCAAAAAATCCAAACTGAAAAATCGTTATCATGCGGCGATTCAATCTGTGATTGTCACTGAGGTAGATAAGAATATACCACGGCCACGGATTAATACAGTACCATCTCAAATCGTGACCACGGCTATTTACCTCAGGTATATTAGTCCATGCTGATAGCGCAAGCCGCGACTGGAAAATTGGGTAAATAGTAATATCATGAAATTCAAATCAAACCGCCCGAAATCGGTGTCATTACTTATTACTCAGATTAGTCATTACATATTTTTTAAGTGAAATTGATATTAACAAATTCGGGTTTATCTACACTTTTGGACAGGTAAAATATTTTTATTTTAATATTGTGGTTGTCGGTTTAGTTATCTACAGACTACAATGTCAAGGTAAAAAATATTAGTATACATTTTTATCCTAGGTAGCGTATGTGTTTCATTTCGTCAAATGGACAGACTTGTCAATACAATGTCTACGGAAAAGGCACATTTTCAAAAAGCATTCAGCACATTAAAACCGGCCTGTGACGCTTTCATAACTGAACCCAATGATGTAAACACCAAGCTCTTAAAGAATGCATTGTTAATGGTTCCAGAATATGCTCTTACACAACTTCAGCCGTACGTTCTAATCCCACTGGAAATTCATTTAAAAACCAACAAGTGCGTATGATTATATTCTATTTGAGTCTGTTTCAATTAAAAGATCACGCACAATATGTTTTCTAGATCTAACTGTACGTTAAATGTGTTGGATGTGCTGACAACTTTGTTGAAAAAAACATCTATTAGTTTGTGGCCTACGTTTATGCGAATATATAAAATGTTGGTAGAAAAGTTGTCTGTTGAAAAAAAACCAGATATAGGTTTGTATGAATTTTTTACATGTGTATTAATTTGTTAATTGTTATTAGTCAATTATATTATAGCGATGAATTTGAATGAAGATATCAAACTGTCAATCATTATTGCTCTTAACTTATTGGTTGAAAAAGCTGATATTGTTGTATTGAATCAAATGTATAGTGAAGCAGATTGCAAACATGTTGGATATTTGATATACTTATGCACAACAGTTATAAAAAAGGAAAAAATGAATACTCTTAGGTTTGTACGTTTAATTATACATAAACTAAAAATGTATTGAATGCATTTATATAATAGCCTAATAATTTATTCTGATAGTCTAGTTCAGAGATGGCGAACCTATGACATGCTTGTCACTCTATGACACGTGCACACTATTTTAGTGATACACACAAATGTGTAAAAGTTTGATAATATTAAAGTTTTTGAAAAAAAATTGAAGGGTCATTGAACTAGTTGACACTCAGGGAAAACAAAATCCAACCAAAATTTTTATTTGACACGCTGGTACAAAAAGGTTCGCCATTCCTGGTCTAGTTCAATAAAGTAAGATACATATTTATGATCTGTCTGTTTGTAAATATTAATATTAATAAATGTAACTAACATCTGAATTATTATCTTAGATATAACTTGTAATTTTATTAACAATATTAAAACTAATAAAAGTATATATGTAACTACTTATTGGCTTAATTTTGATTTAAAATAAATTGTTTTTAGATATCCTGATTAAATCTTTTGTAAATGTATTAACTAAGTTACTTATTTTTTTAAATTTTATAGAGTGGAAGCCTTAAAATGCATTGGATTGCTATCATCTATTTGGGATAAAAACATTGATTCTAATAGTCGTTTTCAAATTATTCAAAGATTAATTAAATTTGTACCGGGTGTTTTGTCTGTTAGTAGTATCATAGTTAATGCTACAGATATCCAGCACCATTCAATAACGGTGGTAAGATAATTACCATAAGTTAACTTCTCTCAGTATTCTATATATCTTATAAATATTTTCAAGGCTGCTTTAAATTTGTGGAGTACAATTACTTCTCTAATAATTTGTGACGATCATGTGATAGAAGATTGCAATCCATATTTAGGAGAATCAATTAGTAGTGTGAAAAAGGATGACAAGAAAATAATAAATGATTGGATTCAGGAAAACCGTACAAATTTTAATCTAGTAGCCACACATATGATTAAAACAAGAGAGCATCAACACTGGAGAGTTAGACTTCAATTGGTTCGTTCTTGTGATGAGCTGCTGAGCAAATGTGCAAGGTAAGCAATAACATAATAAAAAATTTAATCTATTTGTTCAGCATTGACATTTTAATAAATTATTGTCATTCATAGTTTTACTTTTTATAAATTATGTTATTCTGTTCTTATTTCTTTTACTGCTGATTAAACTAAAACAAATTAAACAAGTTTTAAATTTATACCAACAAAAGTGTTGACGTTTTTTTATTCAATAAAAAAATTAGAAAAATCACTACTATAAAACAATCAGCTTTTCCTAGTCTCAGATTTTTTAGCTTGTAAACTTAATAGTATCCATGATATTTTTATTAATTCTTGTGGTATTTTCTTGTGGTCATTATTTATTTTATGTATTTTATTAGTTCTATGAAATCTTCAATAACAAATTTAATTGAGACATTAATTGTTTTGTCCGATGATGAACAACCAGAAGTTGAAAAACTAGCTAATGAGTCTGTGGATAAATTACATAAAATATTTGATGGACAAAATAAGAAGACTCTTTTAGAATTATTAGAGGAAAGTTTTTATATTTTATTATCTAGAATCCCACGGTTTATTAGAACATCCAGTAAGATATTTGCTTCAACATAAACCTTAAACATTGTTCTATAGTTAATTGTTATATTTTTTTTTAGATTATATTAAACAAAAAACCGAATTATCTTTATTGTCTGGATATATAAAACTTTTTGGTAAGACTCATTTATCACGAGTGCTCAATTCATATGTTCATCTAGATCGTTTAACAACAGTCCTAATTCAAATATTAGAGCTAGAATATAAAACAATTACCTTATTAGAAGAATCATCAATTAGAGGTAATTATAATGTGCTGTTTAATCTTGATCATATATTATTAATTAAAATATTTATAGTTTCTTAAATATTATTTCAATATATTTTAAATAAATAGATGGAAGAATTTAAACCAATTTGTTTTGTTTAATCATTGTTAAATGTATTTATAATCAATAGTTTAATACAACTCNGCAGGAAAAAAATCCCCAGACTACAATTTTACTCACAAACACATGCAAATTATTGAACAAATATTATTTTAAATTCTAATATCAGTGTAGTTACCAACATTATTAATATTTAATTACAAATATATACTTATAGTGTAGTTATTATTATTGTATGGTATATAAGTACAAGCAAGCAAATAAAATTAGTAATATTCAGAATAAATACATATATAAAAATAAAAATAAATAAATAATGTGAATGGTTTTTGGTAACTGTGAATTGGTAAAATATAGTGTTGTGTTCTTCTTTAGAGTATAATGTTGAGGATTTTAATCCAATTAATAGCTTTGTCCTTAGCGTAGTGAAGTTCCTGCATTGATCCTTTAAATGCGCGGAGGGGACAGTATAGTGTAGTAATATAAACTTAAAATGTAGAAAATGTTCAATTTGTATACCTAAGGATTGAAAGTTGAAAATATTACATTTCTTGAAATATTTTGACGATAATTATAAATATAATATTATTAGTAGGGGTTTTTATAACTTTTACTTTATATAGATGCAATAAAAAAATTATAAAATTAAAATAACTATCAAACAACAGTTAATGAATGTAGGTATTCAAAGTTCAAAATATAGCATATAAAAATATTTTGAATAATCGATATATGTCAAATAATATAAATAATTACCTTATATTAAGGATTATCATAGGTACATTCTACAATACTACACCGTAAATGACAATAGGTAACATTTGAAGTTCTTAATTCTTATATCAGATATAATATAGGAAAAGTAAAAAAAAAATTATTTTTGAGATTTAATTTTACAGAATTATATATAATATTGCAGTTTAAAAGAAAATATTATTATTATATATATAAAGTATATATTTGTTATTAAATTTTAATAATTATGATAATTAGTATTGTTAAGTACATTAATTATCGTTTAAAGAAATACTTGTTCAATAATTTGCATGTGTTTGTGAGTAATATTGTAGTCTAGGGATTTTTATTCCAATTACCGTGTAATATGCCCAAATGAAATCTGTTAATTTATTATGATTAATTATTCCACATTGCAGTACTTGTTTAAATACTACTACTGCTAATAATGAATCGTGCAAATATTTGTTTTATTTTAATTCCATAAAAATTATATTTAATTGATTATTGTGTTTTTTTTCAATCAGATCTAAATTGCATACAAAATATAACTACTGATATGTTTATAAATGCACCTTGGAAACAACTGATACATTTTAACGATACTTCAGCGTTATATAAGATAGAATGTATTTGTAAATTAATTGGGTTGTATGGTGACTGTAATTTTATTGGTCGATATTTAATGGATTTATTTGAATCAAAAATAATGTATCGAAAAGAGATAACACTATTAATGAATATGATTCTTTCAGAAAGTAGGTATCTATCTTAAATGATATATTTTATTATTTTATTATAATCTTAATAATTATTTTATTTGGTTTTAGACAGTGGAGAGTGTCATTACAGTATTGTGAGGGATGTAATAGATTTGTATTTAGAATGTGATTTTTGGTATTTGCCTACTAGTATTGAAAATGATTCTACAACAAATATAGCTGATGCACAAAAAAATGTTGTACAAATTTGTCTCATGACTGAGGGATTAGCTAAGTTGGTTTCATCACTACCTGTGACTCGACAACATTTGTGCCTAATTCACTGTTTATATCCAATACTAGAACGTGTTGGCTCCGAACATGGCCCTATTTCATTAGCTGGTAATATTTTGATACCTTTTAAACTAACTAGATTATTTACACAATTTTCATACTTAAGGTCAAGGAGCAATAGCATTACTTGCTCATTCTGGAGGATATAGCAATCCAATCGATCTTGTTATAAAAAATTCTGATTATTTATCTCATCATTTCACTAACAAGCTATGGTCACTCAGTAAACATCCTGAAGTATTAAATGCTTTAAAAGTGGTTATGAATCTAAACAACAGTGATGATCTACTACAATCCTTCCACACGATGGTTACTGATGTGAGTTGGACAAATGTTTGTTTCAATAAAGTTTAAATGTTTATTAAATTCCATAATTTAAAGGTCCTTGTTCAGAGTTGTGATGTTCATCGTACAGAAAATATGTATTCTTTTATGAAAGTGTTTCATATATTCGTGATGTGTGTGAGAAAACGGGAACAAAAATGTACATCATTAACTGATTGTGTAGAAAAACCAAAATCTTCAAATAACTGTGTAATAGAAAATATTTTGGGGTATCACAAAATGATGACCTTGGATTTGGAAAATAATTTGGATGATGAATATTGGAAAAATGAAGCCGATAGCAATGCACCATGGTACAATTATTTACATTGTTATTCATTAATAACTCTTAAAATAAGCTTAAAGAATTTTCATTTCAGTGAAAACAGTGAAAACGTTGATGAAGATGATGAAGATAACAAAAAATCATTACCACCATATATTCAAATGGTCCTCTCTATAATGAAACGTGTATTGCATTATTTACCATCAAAACACAATTCTCTTCCTTTACAAGTATTTTATTCATTAATCAATTTATAGATTTTGTGAGATAATGCATATCATTTTTCTTGTAGATTCTAAATGAAGGTCTAAATGTAATATCAAACTATGAAAACCAATTGTTGCCAATGGTTCATAAAATATGGTCACCACTGTGTACTAAATTCAATAACAATACTGATGATATAGTGTTTCGTGAAGCGTTCAACGTGTTGACCACAATGGCATCCACAGCTAAGGATTTTATTCGTTCCCGTTCACTTAAGTAGGTTAGAAAAATAAATACAAAATAAATATTAAAAGGTGATTTTTACAAATTTCTAGGCAAGTTTTGCCAACCATAATAGACCGCTTGGCATCTAGTGCAAAGCAAAGTAATAATATTCTAAAAGGAAGTGTTTACTTAACTAGTCATAAATATAAAATGCAGCATACCATATTGAGTGGTTTAGCAGATTTTGTATTAAATTTGAATTTTTTAGAGAAAGATATGTATGATGTGTCCAATTCAGTTGCACATTATTTAAAAAAAGACCAGCCAATTGAATTGCAGGTATTTAATATATTTTATTTTTAAAATTTAAGAACTGAATATTAAAAATATTATGCATGTATGATAGAATAAGTCTAAAGAATTCTACAGAAAACTGTATGAAAAACATTCCGATTTTGTATGGATTTATTTACAATCATTGATATTAGACGAATACGAGTTTAAATCTGAGCATGTACGACTTCCTACGATTAAGGTACATATATCATTATATCAATATTGTTGTATTTATTCTCATTTTACATTATCACAAATAAACATTCTATATTGATGTATAATTTTCAGGTTTGCTGTTCATCAATATTTAAAAAATCGAACATTTCAAAAAATGTATCAGAACTACTTGAACTTTTAAACATATAACATTTTTTTATTTACTGTTGTAGATATATTTTTTCTTTAATACTGGTCTGTGATAAATATTGTGTTCCATTTTTACTCAACTCATATTGTATGCTAATTTAGTATATAGGTACCTATATAATAAAATATGAATATTTTTACTATGTCCAATGCTTTTAACTTTAAGTATTTAAGTGTCAATAATAAATGATGTTTTTATTGTTTTTAAAATTTGATTTTATGTAAATGTATTATGGATAAGCTTTATGATCTACAAGTATCATTTTGTTACAATCATCCACAATTCAATACTTTTAACTATTTAGTATGTTAATATTGTGTTAAGATTATAAGTTTTTCTTTGATTTCCTTTGTACTAATTTTTATTCATACCTCAGGGATGGTATAACCATTTTTTTTAAATGTATATAATATAAAACCATTTGGGTTTACAAGATTGGTGATTGCACTACAACTAAAAAATGTACAGTACAAAGTTGTTCTTCCTAATTACTAAATCATTGTTTTTGTCAAGTTGCTGTCATAATGCAGTGTTTCCAATAAACAGGCTTGCGAGTAGCTAATAGATTTATTGCTTTTAAATGATGTAAAACAGAATATGATTTATGATTTTCTGAAAATTCCATGTTTCTATAAGTTATTCATTTGTAATTATATCGATTTTGTCAAAAAGTGGCTTTGTGTAAACATTTTTGTTTGCATCGCTACATGGTACTCCAGAAATTGCTTTAATATGGGTTAACCCTTTCACTGCTCCATACGTAATATTACTTCCCTCTATTTTATAATACGTTTGCCGTTAACCGTGCAACTTTAGGGAACTCTGTCTTGAATTATTTTAAATTTAAATAATTAGATCATGTAAATCTTAAAATTAAAATTTAGATAGAAACTTAAGATATTAAAAATATTGTATTTAATGAAGTACACACAGGTTGCAGAGCATAAATAGTGTAGCAGTAAAAAGGTTGAGTAAACCTAAATATTTTTCAATTTAGAAATTATAAATATATTTTGTTGGTATTTTTTAATTGATTATAGTCAATCACTGTGCAGAAAAATTCATAACAAATATTTATATTTTAACAGTTTTCAAGTTATGTTATAATAATAATTAATATTATATTTGTTCCATAGCCTATTTGGCCAAACAAGATATTATGCGTATAAAAGTTAATTTAATTTTAAACATCAACATAAATTATTAAATTATTATTCTAGCTTATAAAACAAGTAATAAAATATTAAACATTTTTTTTCTTCAAATTTGGTAAACAATAACCTTTTTTAAATAAGTTTAACAGTTCCGGTGCAATGACCACAACATAACTGAATATTAGATTCTAATGCTTGTGATGCTTCCATTATGGCATTACATGTTGCATCTACATTATTCATTTTTTCTCTAGGCATTTTTTGTGTCAATATCTAAAACAAAAAAATGAAATGTTGTATTAATAGACATACAATATATTATTATTATTGTTATTATTATTAAAGATATTTGTAATTGATTTAAAGTTTCACACATTTTTTTAACCAATTTAAGTATATTTTATGTAGGTAGGGAAAATCATCTCTACTTGAATGTGAATAAACCATCATATTATATTCAAAAGCTTAAAATGATAACATCTATGGACATGCATTTACATTTTTCAATTGTATTAAAACAAAAAAAATTTTGTATATATTTATAAATTATAAGGGCAACTTTCAACAGTTAAGTTTAACTGTTGAAAACAATATCTCTAAAAAAAAAAGAATAACTTTAATCTACTCATTTTTGCGGTTAGGATATCATGTTAAATACAATTTAGATAAATTATAACTATTAGCATATAGGTAGCCACTTGAAAAATTTTTTAATATTTAAATTATTCACACAAACAATTATTTATAGTGAGCATTTTCAGTTTGAAACAAATGAGTTTTAGTTGCATAATTAATTATCTGATGGCGATATTAGTATATTATTTAATTAAAACTATTTTCACACAAAAATAACTATTTTAATGTTCAATCCAGCATATAATGATAGTTTTTTTTTTATTGGCAAGAGCAATGCCAGGCAAGACAGTTAGTCTCTTGATTTTTTAAGCATGCTCATCAACCTATTTTTATGATTAAATTATGCATGTATTAAAACTCAGAATTTTGGAATTTCTAAATACACTTCAAGTCTATATTTTGAATCATTGAAATTTTTTTGAATCACTTAAGGATGATCCAATGATAATGCAATCTTCAGTTTTTCAAACACGAACCTTAATTTTTAATTACTAAGCAGATATATTTTTTTGAGAATTTAGATACATCTAAATCAAAATTCAAGCTAGTAATTGTTGAGTAATATAACTTAGCATTTTAAGTATAATATGTCTATGGGTTAAGTAGATAGGGGGATTAGACAATTTTAAAAAGTTAGCAATCAATCTTGATTTATTAATATTAATAATTTGTAAAAATTATCCAATTAGGTATAATAAATACTACATCTAACATTACATGTAGTTTTTATTTTTATAAAACCATTTTTAAAGATTATTATCTTTAGTATAAACATTTTGATTCAAATGATGCTTTAACATTTTCAAAAAAAATCAACTGCTCAATAATTTTAAGTAAAAAAGAATAAAAAAATAAAAGTTTGTATCACCACAGGATGCTCTTTCAGTAGTACAAAAGTCTTTAGGTCTACTTAAAGATTCTAAAAATCATAATTTGAATAAATGTACTATTAAAGAGAAAAATGGGGATGGGCATGCTTAAAAAATCACCTTGTATAATATAATTAAAATAAATATATATTATATAGTAAGTAATAAGTATACCATACATCTTGCTATAAATTGATTACAAATATAAAATTAGTAAAATTATTTATATAAAACTGGGTGGTTTCTTTTTTCAAACTTTACAAGCTATTTATTAATTTCAAAAGTACACTTAATGTAAAAACTTTTTTACATATTTGAGTATTTAATAAAAACAAAACACATCATTCAAAATATCTCAGAAGAAAAATGTCCAGAATACCAATTTACATAAAAAATATATAACACGGCATGTTTATGTGGTAAACATAAAAAAGTACAAAAGTCTGAAAACATTATGATTGAAAAAACAAAATTATTTAATAATTTTTAAAAATAAAATTAATTAAAATATTACTGGCAGGACTTATTCTAAAGACTAAAGAACATTTGGGCATATTTTGCGGAGTTTGAAAAATAGATGCACACTTGACAAAATGTTTTGGGTCAAAAATTAACTTTACTTAACTTAATCAAAATCATTGTCTCGTGTAAAATCATACAAACTCACAGTCTCATATAATTTATTTTCTGAACATGATTTGAACAATACTTTGCCATTAATATTTAAATATGTTAATTACCTCTAGTTAACTGTTAATTGTCATTGAACACAATTTACATTAGTACCTACCTATATTAACAATATTATTTATAAGACAGATTATTAGTTTATATTAAATAACAAATATTTTAATGTAATAATTACTTAATCATAAGTATATTGTTTTCATTGTACCAATAAAAACTATTAATACTATAAAAAATCTGAAAATATATTTAAATTTGTTTTGCTGAGATTTTTGATCTCACGTTGTGCAATTTTGAGACTAATGCTAATCTTACCTTTGATTTAATGTTTAAAAATGTGTATATATATTTAAACAATTGAATGTTTATTCAATGAAGAAAAAAAATTACTAGCGGTTGACTATAAATTGATAACATATACGAGAGCTTCTTAATTTTTAACTTTTTTTTTTAGAAAAAGCACTAGATATTAATAATTACTTCTGAAAACTTCCTAAAGAAATATCCAATAATGCTATCAAAATATTATTTCACAACATTGTACATATTTCTTATAAGGTCTTGATTTATGATATTTGTCAAATCTTTCGATACTTTATAAATAAATAACTTTTTTTTAAGGTATCTTATGCCAATAGTAATTCAATACAGTTTTTATCTTTTATTCTATTTTTTGATTATAAGTAAATAATTCAATTTTTTTCAAACAATTTGTGTATTTTTCGAATCTTTTTAACCCAATACTATTATCCTAATGTCCATTGATGTTTTGTGAAAATTTAAATTAGAAACTCATACTTGTTGAGCTTGGGATTCAGCTTGTGTCTGGTGGATAGCAGCATGTACTTGGAGATCTTGAATTTGCGAAGTTAATAAATGTTTTCTAAGTAATAATGAAATTCTGTTGATATCTTCGGCTATTATTGTACTATCTAGCAGTTTTGGTCTATTCGATACTTCAAGTTTATAGTAATTCTGCAATATCTTCAAATTCCTAAATCATAATAATTCGATTAAGATACTAAATCCTTCATACATTTTATTTTTTACTTACTCATGTGCTGATTTTAATAGATGTCTATTTTTTCGATTTTCGTCCAGTACGGTTTGTAATGAAGCTTCTAATTTATCTACTCTATCACATAGAAATGACTTCCATTTAGATAAATCTTCTATTATTAAACTATAAAAATATTTTTTAAATTAAATAAATATATAGGTATGTTTCATAAAAAGGTGATATTTTATAGTACCTGCCAGCTAAAAATTTACTCCGTAACACATCTCGTTCTCCAGCTACTGTTTCTAATTGATCTTGTCGACCAGCTAATGCTCCTGTAAAATTGAGCAATTTGTGTGCCAATAATACTTTATCCTCGGTCAGCATTTGTATTTTGGCTTCGATATCCTCACCAATAGATGCAACAAGCATACTTTTAAGTTCATTATTAACTTGTGCCTGCGAGCCCATTTGGAGATCCATATTAGCTAACTGTATGTTAAGTTTATCAATCTCTTCTTCTAAATTCTAGAATAAAATGTTAAGATATGTATTATTAATTAATAGCTGAAAATATATACTCAGTAATATTAATTTTTTTACCTGTTTTTCTTGAGTCAGCATTGTTATCACATCTTCTTTGTCTTCAGTTACATTGGATACTTTACTGCAATTAGATGCTGTTGATAGTCTTCTTTTAAATATGGCTACTGAAGGTTGACCTAACTCAGGCACTATTGAACGTACTGCTGCCTTGTACGGCTCATAGGGAACAAATTTTGGTTCTTTATCAGGTGACTTTTTAATATTTTGATATTTTTTTGGGCCTGGTGTCATTTCGTGCATAGTTTTACTAGGATGAAATTGCCTGTCATTAGGTAATACTTTATTTCCATTTAATATCTGGTTTGGTTTAACTACTTCATTCTCAGTGTTCTGTTGTGTATCCAAATCATTAGATTGCATTTGTGCATCTGAAGAAGTATTAGAATTTTCCATTTTTACGGTACAGAACCCGTGTATGATTTATTTCAAATAATTAAAAAGACAAACCATTATGTCGTTGCATATTATTTTATTCCTAAATAGTTAGGTACGTTGTTCTGAAGTTCACACGAATTTGATAAATTGGTAATTATTTTCACAGCCTTTATTTTTCATTTAAAATAATTAATTTGATTTATATTACAGACTTAAATACTGAATAAAATAATTTAACTCAGAAATATTAGTTTCATAATAGTATATTACACGTATTCACCAATAAATTATAATAATAAATAAAAAATATGAGAGTATGTCGTTATGATAACAGCATATTGATAAGTATTATCATTCATATGACGTAAGTGTTAAGTGACGATAACAAGATTATTTTGGAATTTTCTATAGTCCACGTTTGATAATAAACTAAACAAATTCCCCAGATATGGATTAATCTTGTTATGCATAAATCATAATAATTTTTGAATTATTATTATTCATATCTGTGAGGAATTCATATAATATCATTGATTTTAATACATAACCATGTGAGTAGGTAATTACTATATAATTAATAATCTTTTTAGCGCTACGAAATACGAATTCCTATTAGGTATTTCAGTATTTGAACTCAAATTATAAATAGGTAGGTTCTAACCTACTATCAAAAATTAAAAATGATTAGGTTCTTAAGCCATTGAAGTCAATATGTAAGCATCCTATATGTTTTTTTTGTATTTAATGTTAAAATTTATTGTTTTAACTTTTATTCTTCGAATAATATCAGCAATTAAACCATGATAGATAGGTACCTTCACGGATATATAATACAATATTTTGTATATTTTGTTGTTGCATCATATATCTGTGGGTAGTGGGTACCGTACCATACTACCATACGGTATACCATCTACCATACTTTACCATTCATCGTTACTACCCGACTAGGGCATTAATGCATTGTTCAAGTAAAGTCATTCCGTAGTTATAACTTATAGGGACCTTATAGACCTCAAACTACTAGAAAATTAATAAGGACTAAGGAGTGCATGGAAAGCGTAACAACACAAAGGACGCTTTTTGATTTCTCGATTACTCGTACGAACGGTAGTGCGGGGTAGTAGGGTAAGATAAATGGAATTTTAATATTGTATTTTGAAAGCCCACATCACTGCGAGATGTTATGTTGTTACGCCGTTTGTAATGCTATTGTTATACACAGTTCTTATCTAGTAATATGTTATGGTCTATGACTATGAGGTACCTACCTTCACCTAGCTAACCTCAACAAATCCGTTCATTCAAATTGGTAACTTCTTAAGGTTCAAAGTTTTGGAAGCCGCACAAGTATTACAATTTTGTGTTTCACAATTGATGAACAAGTGCCAATAATTTATTATTACTTATAGGTAATTGAATGATTAAAATGTTTTACATAAATAACATTTAGGCAAGTACATTAGAGAATAAAATACCTATTACATTTTTGGCTTTTTGCTGAATTTAATTTTTTTAATTTTTGTAAACCATAGGTATCTGAAATGTTGTATAATACAAGAATGTTTTTTTACGTAAGTGAATTTTAATCATTTTATATTTTTATCGGGGTTTTGTTACAGTACTTATAGGAATTATTATTAACACCATTCTACATTGTCGCGATAACAAATAAATATACTTTTTTATATTAAATACTATTCAATTTATATTATATCATTAGTTCGAGGAGTTTTATATTAATTTAGTATTCCGAAGAAAAATATTTTTCTAAAAATTATGGTGTACGAAGTATAAAGAACATAGAAAATACATAAAGTTAAATTTGCACAGTTTTTTTTAAAATTTGTAAGAGGTAGTTGTTGACCATAGGCGGAGATCGGGGAGGGGCTTACGGGGGCTTAGTCCCCCAAAATAAGTGATTTGAAGTTAAATTCCCCCTAAGAATGTTAAACAAACAATACCGTAATTTTGTACAGTTTGCAGAATTTTTTTCATTATTTTATATTCTTATATCCACAATTATATAAGTGTACCTAGTACATAACATACACACTATTTAGTATTTACCAATTTATTAATTTATTATTAACGGTAACATACCGAACAATTAAGTCACAATTCACAATAATATTAAATTGCGTTTATATACCTAATATTGTACACATTTTGTAGTTTTGTACCAATTGGCCATCTATATTGAATAACATATTATACTGTTCTATTTTAGATGGGAAAAATATTATTTCTTTTCCTAATTTTTGTTAATTCTCGAGAAGCGATAGCTATTATAGGACTATCGCTTTAGCTATATTAAACCTATCGTAAAGTTTATTGTGATTGAATGAATCGTTAACCGTATTGACCATTTTATACTAAATTATATTTTACTTATTGTTTGATGTTCTTGGGAATACATTTCTTTTGAGATCGTGATTTAGATTTTAAATAATTTAGTTCAAATATGTTTAAAATATTTAAATTTAAATCGTTTATTAATTATTCTTTTTTTTATGTTTGTAACTATTTAAGTTGTTATAATAACGAGTCAATGAGAACAACTTTTTATGAGTGATTTAATGTAAAAATTAGTTTGTTGGGGGTGTGGGGGCAATGCCCCCACGGGTCTGTTTGTCATTCAATATTTGAGCCCCCCTCAATATTTCACAAGATCTCCGCCTATGTTGTTGACATATATATGTCATGAGTTGTTTATTATTTACTACACTTATTCTAACTCTAAATAGGTACTTACATCATAAAAACAATAAACTATATGTTGATTTAATATTCGATTATTTGAACATCCAAAATGATAACATCAAATTTTTTTAAGAAATAAAATTACAAAAATGGCCAACATTAATATATATATAAAAAAAATGTCTGGTTAAAACGTACACAGCAAATGTTTTCTTTTGCAAAAATGTAATTATACCATTTATATAATACATATAAGTACTTTGTACAACGACCATTATTCAAACTACTTAATTGGAGGGCAATGTGATAATCAACATTTTCGAAGTAGAACTACGACTGTGGTCGTTAAATAGTATACATAATACCTAGGCAATCGAATAAATTAATTGAATTAGCTGTACATCCTTTTACTATAAAAATTGTAAGCTTATTGAACTGGTTATTATGATAATAGGTACGGGACGCCTACTACCGTATAGAATCCTTCGAATGGTCCTATTTATATCCCCCCTAAGTATTAAATTGTCTGTAAATATTGTTCCACGTTCCATAACAATATATTCGTATAGCCGTATAGGTAGGTATTGAAGTAGTAAATATTAATAACTGTCGTGAGTAGCAAAATAAACTATAAACTTTAAAGGCATCCCAAAAACATCTACAATCACGGGGATGGTCAATTTAATAATTTGGACGTGTACTCCCGATTATACGTTATCGGCACGAGTACGTACTGACCTTTAGGCTTTAGTATTTAGTCTTAGTAATCAGTAATGCATTATACCTACTTTTAATTGAAATATAATACTATAGGAAGTCTTCGTATAATAAAACGCT
Organism: Myzus persicae; assembly: GCF_001856785.1. Classification (NCBI taxonomy): domain Eukaryota; kingdom Metazoa; phylum Arthropoda; class Insecta; order Hemiptera; family Aphididae; genus Myzus; species Myzus persicae. The sequence goes on along the minus strand of NW_019102045.1, from coordinate 255,315 downwards.
TCCTGTACAGTTATACCTGTCCTACATGTGTATATAATTTTTTTTTGTCCCGATACTGCCATTTTAATATTATAGGTGACTTACATAGTTCTAAGACAATACGTATGATATATATATGTATATATATTTTTTGTTATCTCGTTTCAATTATATTACCACTGTAACATGGCGTTGTGGATATGCATCTGAGCTACAAATGTATACCGTGTACGGCCTTGCTGGTTCATTTTCTGTGTATCTTAATTATTATAATATTGATTTTAAATTATAATATATTATTATTTTGTGAAAACTTAAAATACATCAATGTAATATTTTCCAAGCGAGTTGTTGTAATATAACATAATATATATATATAAATTGTATATAATATATATATATATATTATATACAATTTGTCTGTAATGATTAAACACAGTTTTCAGTATAACCGAGCGTGATTTAATAATATTATTGGCTATACCTCTTTTTAATTTAAAATAATATGTCTACATTTATGATTGAAACATAAATTATTCTTACCTTGCATTGGTTTGTTAGTGTTCAAGTCAACTTCTATGTAGACTATAAGTCTAGAACGGTATTGACGGACTGTGGACATCACAGAACGACCACCAAGACGGTCAGTGTAAGACTTAACTCACAGAGTTGTTGTACACGCAAACCTTGATAATTATTTTAAACGTCAACAATTGAGTGGTGAGTAGGTGAGACATTTCATTATAGAACAATACAGTTTACGCCTGAGAGTTACCTTTCAATTAATATAATATAATATGATTGGGTAGCGTTCTTTTAATACGATCCTCATTAAATTCTGTCGATCAAGATTATAGCCAATCCTTTAGCCTTCTGTCAGGTTATTAGGAAAATACTCAAATACTTGAAATTGAAATAAATCTACTCTTTATGGTTCCAAAATATAGTTTAAAAATAAAAACTGCTACATTTTAAAACCAATAGTCCATAACAATTTATTTTGATACAGAAATAAATAGTTTTTTTTTATATCATGGTTTCTGGAGTTGTGGAGACTACTGGTGCTCGAATAATCAAAGTTCCGGTATCATTACTGTCACCTAGTAAAAACACAAAACTAAGCTGAGATATTAAGTTCTTGAGTTAAAAAAATTATTAACGCACTTCCGGAACATATAACATTGATTTACATGGTTTTGTTCAATAACAATACATTTGTTATTTATTGGCCTATTATTATAGTATATATAGTTCTAACCGACTTCACCTGATTCTAAATAATTAATTAAACTCCGTGATTTTAATCACTTCACTAAACACACGACCCCATACTCTACGTAATACGATGTAATTTGAGGTATTAAATTTAACATATATTTGAGAGGCTTATATTATAATTATATATTATCACCGAAATTTCCAAGGTAATTACTATTGTTACGACTAACTCAAAGGTTTTACAATCCTTTTCGTTCAATAACAGTTTAATTTTAAATCAAAATAATAATAAGAATAATTGCATAAGGAATAAATTGACATCATACATTGCCTATGCATTTCCATCATACGGTTTGGTTGGAAAATATATTTAATTTTAATAAAATATTAATGTACACGGCAATGCTAGATATCAATATAATATAATTATTATTTACCTTGATATTGTTTACAATTTCTATAAGCTTTACAATGAGTCTTTTCATTTAAAAATGACAGTTGAAACATATTAAAAAAATCTTTTTAAATTACCTACTCGAAGTGTTCACTACCTGTAAAAATAATGTATACTAATTCCTTTCAATAAATGTTCTTCTTATTGTTAGTCTAAACTCACTAGCATAGAAATTGATTGTAATAATATTTATTCGTTTTGTTAAAGTTTAAGGCTTAAAATAAAATGTTTAAGTTGAATTATATTATTCTTATCCATATTTTGCATAATTGGAGCTCTTGAAGGAAGACTTGAACAATAAGAAAACCATTGTGATAAACGTACTTTTCTGTAAGAAATTTTAAGTAGTTTTCAAAACATACTGAAGAAGATGTTATGAAAAACTTAAACTATATCTGATTTTCAATACATACTGATTTGAAAAATAGGACAAAGGTAGTACATACCACAGTACTTATATTTAGCATGTTTGATTTTGATTATTGATCCAATGAAAATGATAAATAGCATCTTAAATTAATCAGTATTAAAAGTGTCTGGATTATTAAAGCTTTTGATAATTAATGAACACTTACAGATTATATTACTATTGAATGACAATCTAATCTATAACGCATGCATAATGGTGGTATTAGTAAATTACATTAAAAATATAACTTTACTAAAAATTATTTAAAGTTTACAATATGAATCAGGACGTGTGTAAAGTTGGGTGATTATTTTTCGTATGACATGAGATTTAAATGTGATCTTATGCAATATGATTTAAAATGGGAAAAGTTCGCAACATAGTGTTCAATAAAAAAATTGTAATTCAAAAAACTGCTTAGTAATGTTATTGTTTGCGTTACTTTGATTTTTTTTTTGTGAATCTTCTTTAGTGAACCGTGTTATAACTTATTATTCAATTATTTTGAATTAAAATGATCGAGAAATCCAAAATATATTGCCAAACGTGGGGCTTAATAACTTAGTCTGTTATACGTAAAAGCTTTTATGAAAGCTGAGGCTGGTTCATATCAAAGTAAATAATTATCGCTTACATACCTACAACATTACTTTCACTTATTTTATGTGTAAATTGTTTTCATTACGTGGTATACATATTTCTTTAAGCTTTTTACTTTAAACACATTATAATACTATACTTACAAAACAAATTGCAACTTATTTAAAAACAAAATATACACTATACTTAGGTATATTAAATACAGCTTTAATAGTTATTACTTATTAAGTAATAGTAAGTATAGTGTATATTTTATATATTTTATATTTTTATACCTAATAGCCTAGTACCATTAGTTCAAACTGATATAGTGATATCCAGTGCAGACTGCAGAGTTATTTTTAATATAAATTATAGATAATAATAATCAATAAGAGTATATTAATATATTATTTATACTTTATTATTTTATTTATTAGTCTCTATTTTTGAAATCGAATCAATTGAAAGTTTCAAGTGTGAATGTTGATTAGAGTTTAGTGATATAATACTAGTATACGACATCTAGCTGCTAATAAAGTCTTAATTCGTACCTAAGCCTTTTTAACTGAATAAACTATTCTTTGAATAGTGATTTGACAGCCAAAAAGATTTGGGTGGTTAGGCTAGATACTACACGTGGTTTAATAGCAGTAGGTAATCTGGTGGGAGACTATAATATATTTCGAATTCTTGGAATGGTAATGGACTATATACTCAACCTTTTCTCTAGCACATAATATTTTTGTCGTATATGTTTACGTCGCAGAGGTCTCAAGTCCCGTAATATTAATTAATGTGCATAATAGGAGTGGGGAGGAGGGGGGTGTTTTACAAAAGACAATAGTCAAAAAAAATTATAATTAAGTATTATTTTATAAAAATTAAATATTATTTTAGATTTTAAGTGGATCGATGAATGTATTGATTTTACAATGATACAATGTGTTTTTTATTTTTTTGTTTGTCATTACGTTTTGGGGCTGTATAAATGCTTTGATTTTCATCTCCACCATCTTCTTTGGTAGAAAAGTGAATCTAGTTGGTATAGTTTGGGAAGGCCCCTCTCCGCCGATCAAATGTAAAAAATTAGTAATTTTCAAAAGCATCGAGAAAAAAAAAAAAAAACAACACATCTTTATGCAATACCAGTTTTAGATTTTGTTTTTTTAGTGTAGGTATCTCAATCGTGAAAATTTGCAAACTATTTTGTAGATAAAAATGTATAAAACATTCAATTTTTACAGCTGCAAAGAAAATTTAACATATGGTTCCTCACAAGTAGATCATATTGAAACTAGATCGACTGCTCGAACGATGTCCGAAAGGTACCTACCAAGGCAGAAGTCAAAATGATCAAGTTAGTCAAGTGACGATAAGAATAATGATTGTGTATGGTTTAGCTGGCAGGTACGCATAATCGGAAATTTCCAAAATTAATTTTTACAACCGTTAAGATGGTGTTGGTGAACATGTTTCAAACAATAAGTCACTAGCACTCTCATCAAAGTGCATTTTCGCGTAAACAACGTTAACGAATATAGACAATAGACATACCTACCTATATTATCAAAGTAATAAAAAGTGAATGGTACTTATTAGAGTAAAACGTTAATTAGATAACTGTGATTTTTCTTTTTGTCTGAAAATTAAGAGTCGAACTATATTTCAGCCTTCAGGTTTATATTATATGGTGCCATGTGTTTCTCCATCCGTTCAAATATTATTTTATCTAGAAGGAACGACTTCAGCTAATGGAGGTTTTGGAACCAGTGTTGTAGCTATCTAAAACAATTGTGGAAAATAAAATTAGGAGGGATAATGATAACAGTGTATTGAAATTCGGTTGTGAAATTTATCCAGAAAACAAATAATTACTTTTAAAACAATTGTCCAATATAATGTGAGTCTCTTTATAAATATAAAAAAAAATATCGTCGTTCTCAATGTTTTCAAAATGCCATAATATAGAGATCTAAACTAAATTATTTTTAAATAAAAAAATCATACTTAAAAAATTATTGCTTCTAGGTATGTTTTTTTATTGGTAGCAACTATTGTTTGATACAGGATAACGACGGGTTCGTTTTATGTTGATTAATTTGTTAACGCTTAATTGCAATTTTTATACTTCATTATTAGCTTTGATGAGTCTATACTCTGCTTAAATTAATTTAAGCATAACGCTTGAGTATAAATTAACTAAAAATAACATTTGTGTTAACATGGGTATTTAGTTATAACCAAATTATAGTGGCAAACGTGGGTAGCTTAAATAAACGGCACACCAAGTATATAGATTATTTTGTACCCCATTTAAATTATCAACGAAAAGGGATTCTTGGGGGCACCTGGGTAATGGTTTTATATTAATTGTTAATAAAGTGAAAGCTTAAACCGAAGCTCAAAAGTAAGAATTTTTTTTTTGTAAAACAGTTTATTCGTACATTTATTTACATCAATTATAAACATTGGCTTAACAATTTGCGTAACTGGGTAAATTGTTCAAAAACATGGGTGAAAAAAAATATTTCACACTTTTAGCCAACTTTTACGAGTATAAATTTGAAAAAAGCTGCCACGGAGGGTGTATTATACGTTACGTACGTATAGTATAGAGTTGGGGAGCTTAGACGTCGCGGCGACTGGAGGGGAGGTGGTCGATACTGAGGGGTGGTCGGTGTGTGCGCGTGAGTGGGGTGAGGTCGGGCAGAGGAGAATGAGTATAAGTGGTGGACGAGAAGAGGGTGTAGAAGTGGTAGGTAGATGAGCGGTAGGATGAACAGGAGGAGAAAGAGGAGGTTACCGTCAAAGACCATGTGCACGACCGGAGATGACGTCACTGGAACAAACGGGATGTGTCGCGCGCGAGAGGGGAAATATTGATTCTGGTACGGCGGCGCTGCGCCGACCGCCGCGTTTCTCTCCGCGGATTCCTGCCGCCGCGGTAGTCTCTCTGTCCGAGCCGTCGGCCAACCGACGACGCATACCCGGATCCCGGCGTCCCGTGTACGCGCGTTGTGCCCGTTACCCTCCCACACACGACATTCACACACGCTCTCTCACACACATACACACACCCACACTCACCCACACACACACACACATATACCAACACACACACACTCGCACGCATACACATACACACACACACACACCACACACACACACAAACACACAATCAGACTCACACACGCACACGCACATACACACAAAACGTAAATAACACGCATCTGCATGACGTACGCTATACAAGAAAAATAATATTACACATGTTATAATATAATATATTAATCTATGTTATCGTAAACGCCGGTTTTTCGTTTGTTTTTTTTTTTCAAATTTTAAAAATCATTTTTTTTTTTTTTAAATTGCAGTGATAATACGATACAATTCACACAACATCGGCACACACGCGTATTATAGGCGTGCATGTGCGCGTAACACATATTGTTTCAACACAGTAATAAACCGTTCGCGAGCGTTATCTATTTCTCCCTCCCCGGCGCGGCGTGTGCCACCGATAGCCCTCGCGGCGTCCGCATCCGACTCTGACGCCGTATGTACACTCGCGGACGCCGGTGCAGTTCGCGTACGCGCCCGCTATGATCGTTATGTGTATCGCATAAATTGCACGTGCGAATTTCGATCGTCCGCCGCCGCGGTTGGTGGCCAAAGAGAGACGGACAGTTAACGCACGGGTAACGGACATAATATCGTCACATATTATCGTACAATATCGTGCGACGGACATCGGTCGTCCCCGCGGTAGTCGTGGTCGACGCCGCCACCGCCGCTGCTGCCGTCGCCGCCGTCGTCGTCGTCGTCGTCTCCGCCACCGGAGCAAAGGAGCCGCCGACGTCTCGTCCGACGAGTACTCTATGCTCGCTTAGGTAAAAACTACGGTATAATAATCTTATATATTAAAGAAATATAATATCGTCATAATTTAATGCACACAATACCTAATATTGCGTACGTTTTGAGTAGCTACCGGCACGATGGCTATATAATATTATTTTCCTAAAATAATACGTTTTGACCGTGCCTATGTTCATGCATACGCTCACATCATGGCTATCTACAGCAAACTTTGCTGATTCCCGTCACGCATTACTTATACTATTACGTTCTACGGCCCTATATATATCACTGGGTATATAAACCGTATCGATTCACCGTATTTTTTCGCATTTGGACCCCTGGTTCGTCTTATACACACGATATTCTATAAAATACAATACATTCGCATGTATATCTAATATCTATATAGTTCGTACATCTTTGTATAGACTATCAGGAATTGATATTCTATATTGTGAAAATATTAATGCGGCATGATGGTTGATTCGAAAATTTGTCCAAACGTCTACGTAAAACTAGACTTATTTTATAATTTGCCAATGATAGACTTACACAACGTTTTCACTAATAATATACATACATTTTAACAACAAATTGTAATGAGATACCTATATTTTCAAATGTTTCAAAGTTAACCATCTCTTATCACGTTGCTACTGTGGTAATAATTAATATTTTAACGAGTAGAAATATTTATCGTGTTAGATATAATGAGTAATTTTTATTTTAATATTGTATAATTATAAGAGTATAATATGAATCGTTAGATTATTAGAACGAAGCCTATCATTCGGTTGGTTATCATATAGTATGTGGTACAGTTATATTCGAGGTTAAGTACAGACCGATGTCATATCAATGGAACCTAAGAGTGGACCACGTACAATTGGGCTTAACAATAATAATACATATTACATTGCCACCCCTTTTATTCTTAACCCATTGACCGCCACCGCGGTGTATTAATATCATATAAAATTATTTAGGCAAGCATGCTGTGAAATGTAATTGGTATATTATTGTTACTATTATTATAAGGTTACTGCATAAAAGGCGTTCACCGCAAGTCCACCCAAAGAAAAAGAAAATATAACAAATAAAAAAAAAATCGAAATGAAACCTTTCCCGTCCCCATTGATAATTATATATATTATATGTATTGCGAACCGTAATCAATGTAAAAGTGGTCGATTTGCAGTTTTAGCAGTGGCGTTGTTCGACGGGCTTTGAGATTTTTTTTCTAAAATAACAGCAATATTTATATGTAATGCCTAGTGTATATATAATTTATATCACATAAAGCTATAAAGGTAATATAAATGTTAATATGTACATTACAATTATATATTATGCATACATTGCCACATTGGTATTTCATAATTTTGTTTTCGTATATCGTTTGCCGGGTTATCAGAACATGCCATCAATAGGACAGTGCACATACATTATTTTGGTTTTATCACGGGAAGCGGAAGAAATATTTTTCGTAATGTGCGACAATAAAAGTGCATTGTAACATAAAATGGATATTTGGACTAGTACTTAAATTATTAATTGTATAGGTCATATAATACCTAGGTATATTAATAAAAATGTATGATTATATAATATATTATAATTAGCATATTCTTACAGTTTTTTCTGTACTAAATATGTTATAATAGTTTTGTTTTATTATCATTAATTTTATCAAAAATTTAGTTATAGAAATTTCATAAGTTTATATATATATATATATATTTTTTGTGAACATGTATTTAACACTTACATTTTTTATTGAAATATAATTTTGTGAGTGAAATATTATATAGGTACTGACGTACTGTAGTAACAGTCAACAAGAATTTGTTTGTTTTCCCAAAGTATTGCTTTAAAGATTTATTTGTACTATAGTAAAACTTCTTGAACAGTGATATACATTTTTAGTTAACCGCATTTTAAATACATTTTGTTAGAAAAAGTTTTGATATTATAAGAATTAAGCATACAATAGAGCGTGGGTACACAATAGATTTTTATACTTGTTAAAATTCAGCCTAAACAAAAGCCATAGTGTTTTTGTATTGCCCTTTAATGACCTATAATAAATATAAGCTGTTGAAATTATCCGAGAATAAATATGTTACATACCTATATATATATTGCAATCTTAGCCATACATTTTAATTATTTTTAAAATGAATTTCAAGTAAAATTATCATTACCAATAACCGTTTCAATATGTTTAAAATATATGAATACTATATAGTAGTAATAAGTAAAAAGTTCTCGAATTCTCGATTAATCTTTTTTAAAGGTTTAATTTAATATGTTCACATCCATATGACTTGTAAAATATACAAAAGTGTATTATAAGAGAAAATATTTTTTGGCTTAAAAATATTTAAGTTAAATATTTTACAAACATTTTGTGTGGTAAGCTTTATTTGAATAATAACTCATTCATATATATAGGTAGTTTATACTATTTTATAAGTTTTAAACTAGATCTAATTTTATTTTAAACGTTACCGACCATTTGAATTCAATTTATATGTACCTAGTTATTATTTAACACTTAAATTATCAAGTTTAAGCATATACAATTTCGACAAATCGATATCTTTGATAAACAAATTTTTTTAATATAAAATTATTGAAATGTTTTAAGCATAAACGTAATTTGATAGTGCCTTATAATATCTTATTATAATAATATCACCATGCGTAGATGCAATAGTTTTTGACGATGTACAACGTGTGACAACGATCTCTTACAACCATACATGACCGATTTTGTGTTTGAAAAATATCAAATTGTTTAAATATTTATTTTTTAGTGTAAAAACACGGCTGATGCTTAACTAGTTGGAAATTGTATGATACAAATAAATAAGTAGAAAAAGTGATCATTACTTTTTATAGATTTTTCCCGATGTTGAAAAGTTATAGTTTCCCATGATATAAAATTTAATTTCTACCCTTCATATCATTTGTGGCGTAGAAATGGACTGCAGGTTGTAAAAGAAGAAACGGAGAGAAATAAATAAATAAACTCAACTGGAAACTAAAAAGTTGCAGGTCTATACAAACTAAAAAGTATGTCTTTTTAATATTTATTATTTTGGTTTTATAATATTAACCTATTTACTTATCTAGTCTCTATGTCTTATTTTTAGTAACTTAATACTATACAAACTAAACAATTATTCCTACCTCTCAAGTTTGTTTCTGATAAATTAATATAATTAAATTAATTTATATAATTAACTTTTATAATACCACCACCGTTCAGTACCATTTTTCGTACCTATGCGGCTATGCAATGATTACATATATAATTACAGTGGCATATATAATGTCGAAATACACTCAAAGCATATAATATATAATAGAACGGCTTCTTTTGTTTTTCTCTCTTAAGTTTCTTTTAAAAACGTTCTAATAAAAATAATGAATAATATTCTCTAAAACTTTAAATGTATTATTAATTTCTCCAATGTTTCAAGTTATTTTGAGGGCCAATAAAAATCGTTTTCTGGATTATGACAACACGTAAGGCAGACAATCTGAAGTGCACTTAGAAAAGTCGTTAAACGAAAATTTCTCATTCACCTTTTGCAGATCCTTAACCATCAAGTGCACTCAATGTCATTTAAAAATATCTCATCCTTGAATTCCGATTAATTAGCTGAAAACAATTGATTAAATATTCACATATTTTTCAATTTACACCAAAGTTTAAGAACTCAATCAAGTGGTCGTATAATAGTACTAAGATAAAAAAATAAATCTGTAAAAATGATAATTTATTATTCTAATATATATTTTTTTTTTGAAAAAATACAAAAACACATAATAATTCATTTAGTTGTTATAGTTTTGATATGATGAATGATTGTATGATATATTGATATGTTGTTTGTTATAAAATATAATATCATGTACAAAATAATAATATAAAAATGATATTTTTCGTATTAAATAGGTACCTATGAATTTAGTGAGAAAAAAACAAGGTGTATTAAAAAATGTCTTCTCAAAACACCTTTTTATATTGTAATGTAAGAAGTAATAAATTTATTGAAACCTTGTTTATATATACTTTTAAAAATCTTGTAGTAATATTTATTTATAAATTATAACAAAGTAAAATATTTTAAATTATGATTTAAATCCTAAGTACTAAGTAGAATGCAATTATTTAGTATAATTTTGGGCGGAGCCTTGATTACTTACATAATATAGCATTATAAAAAATAAGAATAAAATGCCACTTCCAAAGTTCAATTTTTATAGTCATGGTAATATTACAATAGTCAACTAATATAGCGTAAATTACAACTTGAGTATAATTTTAGTATAGTTTTCACCTACTAAATGAACTAATATTTATTTTATAGCAACAAGCCTAACTTTATTACTCGTTAATCGTTTTGTTCTAAATAACAGATATTTTCCTAAATTGAAAACATTAGATTTTGCACCAAAAATGCTGAGCAAAAACTGTTTATTTTTTGGAAATATAAATCGTGTTTCTCGCCTCCTAAATATGCTTTTAATGTGAAATTAATGACCCGACCTAACTCTGATTTTCTAGTTTGAATTTAATTCCCACCTGCCCATGTTGGCTGTTTTGATGAAGATGCCCCATAACACCAAATCCATATTGATTTATTTTTTTATCGTTTAATTTGTATACATAGGTAGGCGTGATTAGCGTTGGGTATTATTTATAATGCTTTGTAAATATGATTACCTTTATGGCTATATGCTATAATTTAAACAAGGTAACTGGTGGTTTTTGTAACTTAGTAAAACGCCTATGCATTATACGTAACACCGGATTATATTCATACGGTTCGTAATAAAAATGTATTTTATAAACCTCCATTATGTAATTTAAGAAACATCTTAAAATTTAATATTTTTTTTGAAGGTTAAAAACTAAATAAAATAAAATAGAATACGTTGTTGAGCTAAATATTTATAAATATATATTAAACATATATTTATGTATTATTTTTCTAATGCCTAGGTACCTGTTTATTAAAATACTATTCAATGTTTATAAAAATTTATTTACTATACGATTTAATAGCTATATAAATAACTTATTAAAGAAACAAAATTGCTATACTCTTTGTTATGAATATTATACATTTGAGTATCAAAAATAAATATTAAATATACTATATTATATTATCATATTTAACTTTGATGTATGTTAAATAAAAACAATATTGAAATATTAAAAAAAAAACAACAAATAATAATAATACAATATCATAATTAATATTTTAACTTTATTTATGAAAAAAAAAAATGTATTTGAGTGTGTAATCTATTGGCACTATAAGAATATTTTAATTTGCGTGTTGTATGTTAAATTAGAAAATATATTATAATTTAAAAAAAAAAGTAATAATAATTAATTATAAATATGAAAACTTATAAATTCTAATTAGTGTTAAGGGAAAATAGCATTGTTAAAAATGAATGTACTTAATACTAATTAAATCAACACTGACTAATTAATTGTTTTGGAACATTACATAATACAATAATTTGATTGGTTCGAATGTATTTTCAATATTTATCTTCATTACGATCTACATATTATAATTAAACTAGACGACATTAACTGTAAAAACATTTTTTTTCCTTGGAAGTTAATAATTAATAAATAAATAAACCTTAATGGTACTGTACAATTTCAAAGTTTAAAATAATAATATGTTAGGTAGGGTTCTTGAGTAGGTACAGTAAAATAAAGGTTTTTAAGTATTACTGTCAAATTTTATTATGATTAGTCAATATATTGAATTTAAAAAAGTTATGAATAAATAATACAATTATTATTTACGTAGGGGTTAATGATGGTACATAAAAAAGTACAGTACTTCAATAGTTTCAAAAATGTCTTTTTTAGTTATTTGAGCTACTAAATAAAATTATTGTTTTTAATTTTCTATGATTTTTTTATTAGGTTGTTCTTTTTTGGTTAGTCTTACCATATTATTATTTAGAAAGAATTATATCATATTATTAATGAGGTAGTGAGTAAAAGATTAAAATATTATTTAAGTTCATTATCAAATGTTTTATTTATTACTTACTATTGACAAGACCGTTATATTATACAGGTATTTAAAATTTATGTGATTGATGTAATTTATTTTGTTAATTAAACCTTGTTTGGTATATCTTAAAAAATGTGTCGGTAGTAAAAACTATTATTTAAATTTTTCTGTTAACAAATTTTAGTGGTTAACTTAATGTAGTGGATTTTCTAATCAGACGTTTGTATAGAAGTTAAGACACAACAAACGATGTGGGATGCCAGATGGGTAACTAGTGGGGTTTCTGGAAGCATGTCTTGGTTTCTTCTTCTATTCATATAAAGCCGATGTTTTGAAATACAGAAATAATTTTGTTTTGCCACTTTTGGCACACTCATTTACAGTCTTTCTATAACTAATACATATTGTTATTTCTTAATTTCCTTAAATGTTTTAAATAGAAAAATTAATTTCAATCAAATCTTTTTTTAAATACTAATCAATTATTTACTAACGCACCTAAATAAAGTATAAATTGTAATACCTTGTATTTTGTACAGACTGTTATACATAAGACTCGAGCTTCAAACGATCAGTTAATTAATTATAACTTATAAGTATTTAAAGTTTTAATGAGCGAAGTATGGGTGGCCCAAAACCAAGGGATATTGTAATGTTGGTCTACTACTCCACTCATGTATACACGTTAAATACTTATAATTTATAAGTTATAAGTTACAACTAATTAACTACTCTTTCAAAATTAGATTTTTATGTACCGAAGTACTGCGCAAAATATTCTGTTTTGGAATATGAAAAATATAAGCCGTCAATCAAACAAGTAAAAACTTAAAAATTATAGTTCTAAAAATTGTAAAAATATAGTTTATAAGGTTGGTAATAAATGATGATTTGTAATTAAATCAAATTATGAAAATAATATTTTCAAATAGTTAAAATTGTTGAAATAACAAGTGTACTTATGTCTTATGGGTACCACAATACATACCTTATTATAAACCCGTGGTTTGTAGTAAAATTACAATAGATTCAAACTATCACGGTCAATTATAGATTTAAACTCAACCCAAGTTTCATTAAGAGAATATAGGGAATTTGTAGATTAATATGTTTCAAATAAACAATACTTAATATTATTCTTATATATTGTACTATAATATAAATCGATGGTTGTCTTACATTTTAGATTATTAAGTTTTAACAATTGTATTTTTTAATATCAGAATAATAACTATGACTAAAGATTAAATTTTGAATTGGGATTTTGTACTGACCATATTTTTGCGAAGTTAAAATAGTATTATATTAAACATTATTTGTAGAAGCATTCATAATCAACAGTTTAGAACCAATGTAATTCTCAATACTCGGGTGTAGCAAAATCGCCTATAAATTGACCATGCATGCGCGATGTGCTTGTTACATTTGATGATATAATATATTTTGATCCACTTGATGTCTAAAGTCTAATGGTTTTCTAGTGTAATTAAAAACTGAGCCACTGTTATAAAACGACAATAAAACCGAAATACAAAACAGAATTAAAAATATTTATGTTGTTTTTGAATTTAAAATGATTCGTTGAAAAAGTCTTTTGTTTGGTTAAAGATTCTGTTTTGACAATCGTTCAATAGCAGATAGGGGAAAAAAGATAGAAAAAAAAACATACACTCAACGAGGGTGATGACGACTTGCACTAATCGACCTCTCGGGTAGAATAATAATAATGACTATAAAAAATGTCTCTAGTATGGTTCAAAGACGAAAGCACTTGAGCTAGAGACAAAACCACAACATCGATTGATCTCTATTGTGCACACGATGATTCGCCAAACCGAGCTTTCAATATTCTCGTCGTTATGGAAACTCCGAGACGAATTACCTGGGTGAAAAATCGCTTTTTAGTTTATTTTTTATTTAATTTTGACAGTGTTTCATGTGTATATTAGTGTGAGGCGGATGATAAAAAAAAATCATGGATATAATATATATATATATATAGTTTGTCCAAACAAAAGAGTCGACGACTCGTCCATCATCAGCGGACAGGGTGCATTAATATATATAATGTATCACGTAGTGGATTTTCAAACCCTCTTTCCGGCTCTCTATGTATGCTCGCCCACAAATAATACACACGCGTAGTCCGTGTTTTCTGCGATACACAATATGAAATTACAACTTTGATCGGACCCCGGTGTATATATATATATATATATATATGCTGAGTACGTGTAAGTGGATTTATGTTTGCGCCTCGGTGTTTCAATATTCAGCTATATTGTATATAAATATAGAGCCCGGGCTGCAGTCTTGGAATTATTCATTCAGCTAGTATTCGTAAATTATGGTTTAATATCCCGAATATTTTGATGGTTACAGCAGTGTATTGTGCAAAAATTATTCCCGAGAGTGAAACAAGACAAAAATATATATTACATAATACCAACGCTGTTTGTTCCGGATAAGGCCTGCCTTAGCCAATATAATACCTTCGTGGTATATAATACAGTTGTTGTTTACCGTTTTTCCAGGATTCATTAATTCCGTGTGTGTTATTTAAAACAATATAAAAGTATGCGACGTTAAATACGGGTTCACGTCAAAAAAATTTACCTCATTTTGCTTAAAAAGAAGTTTTTTTTAATGATATAAAATGTTCGAAAAAGTAAAACTTAGTGTTTTCTAATGTATTCAACACAGCTTGTTTGATTGTTGTTTAAATACAAAATTGTTTCCTCAAATTTCGTTATAATGTGTATATCTTTTTATTCAATTCAGATGTTTATTTATGTAAAGTTCAAAGATATGGCTTTATATTTTGCTCTTTAGTTAAACCACTGTACGTATAATTGATTCTTTTGAAATTCGTCATATTATGAATAATTCACGTACGTGTTTGGTTTAAACATATATGATATTATTATATTATTATTATATATGTTACAATTTCAATGAGCAAAGTAAAGTAATAATAAAGCACAAAGTATTGAATGAAATATGCAAATATATCTTAAGATACAAATCATTTAACTTATACCTATTTACTTTACAGTTCATATTTGCATATTGAAGAGCTCTTTATAAGAACATTTATTTGAAGAATTGAATTTTTTTTAAAGTGTGGTATAAGAACAAACTCTTAAAGTTTAATATATTTTATTTTTTATAAAATATAATAAACTTTCAAACATTTGTATTATAATTTAGCAAACATAAATTTTTAAATAAAAAAAAAAACAATGTATTTTCTAACTGAATATGACTAAAATTAGTTAAAAGATAAAACATGAAATATTTTGAACTCAAAATTAATAAAATGTATAAGTTTACTTAAAAACCATATTTTAAGTAATTTAAGAACTGTGTACAGATACAAACAGTAATATTTTCGCAAAATGTATTTGATCAAAAACGAATAACTGTAGAAACTGACATTTTCACCAAGTATTTATGTAAACATTTTCTAGACATAACATAAATATCAAAATATATTTGAGTTATTTATAGATATTATACATTGTTTACTTCTTTTAATTAATATGTTTTCGATTGAATGATCTAATTTTTGTTTGTTAGTAAAAACGATTGAAAATGTAATACCTTTCTTACCTCACAAGTAAGTTTTTCTTTTAGAAATATAAAAATATTGAAAATATATAATCACGATTTTCGTAAAAGTATTATTTCGTAGATAAAATTTCATAAAATTTCATAAAATGTTTAATTATAATACCTTATGCATGAAAATTGAATGCAAAATGTCTCATAAGTTGTTTTTATTATAAAAAATAGTTAGTCTTAAAGCCGGATAAATATTTATGGACGTTTAAAGTTTAAATTTTAGTGACATGGGATATTCAAATGTACAGAATAATCAAATATCCTAAAACTGTTTTTTATTTTATTATTATTCAAAAAACATCAATCGTAGAAACATGACAAATTCAATTATTACTCTTAAATAATTATTATCTATACACAATGATAATTTCAATATTTGGACAAAATTTAAGTTATTTGTACAATCATACTATGATCTTCTTCACACCGTTCTTTACGGTAAGTCGGCATTGACTTACCTGTAAGCGTATAATTATAATAATACTCGATTCAATATTATGAAAATTGACAATTTTTTTTACCAAAAATTAGTTTAACACACAATAGGTACTAGTGTACTACTAATAAAAAAAAAGTATATTTATTATAATATCCTTAGATATTCTCTGCTCGGATTATTTTCCATATTAAATGATTTTACATCGAATTCAAATTTTACTCTTCTGTAATAGTGGCCTAATCAATTATACGAGCTACGTTCACTCGATATCAGCTAGTTACAATGAAACAAAGCGATTTTTCCAGTTTTTTGTATACTTCAAATTTTTATGGGAATAAAATACTAATTGATTTTTTTTTATCACCTTTTAGGTAATTATGTTTTTGTAGACTTAATTTTTCTATTTCCCATAGTATTTATAATTTAAAATTTTAAAATTTTAATTTTTTCCTACTGTCTGTAGTTAAGATTATTATTTATAAAAATCATAATATACTTAATGCATTTTATAAATATTAGTTTAGTATAATTTACGGTGGACAGTCAATTTTGTCATTCAAAGGAAGTCAATTTAACAAATCATTTTAATATAGTTAGGTAGGTACTTGATAATAGTTCATTACATAATTTTAATAACCCAGTTAGTTCAATTTGAATTTAAAATAAAATTACATTATTTATTCTTGTATTTAAATTATTTTTTGTTGTAATATAGGTATTTAACTTCTGAGAGACTACACTTGTTGAGATTGTCAACATAATTCATTAAAAGCTGGGAATAAATTCAAAATTAACTCATTATTTACTAAGTTTAAATGTGTATAAAATTAACTTAAGTTAAAAGTAATGTTCATAAAAAAAATGTAAAATATCATTAAGTTAAAAGGATAAAAGGTTAAAATTGACTTAACATTTTAGTTGAACTATAACTAATTAATTCGTTGTAGTCAGCCTTTGTGTTTAATAATAAAGTATTATAATCAAAGCTTGAAAAATCATTTTCTTTTTTTCCGTTCAATTTATTATAAACTATCATTAGGTATTAAGAGAAGGCTTATAAATAGGTCTAATGGGTTTTCATGTTATGTAAATGAAACGATAATTTAAAAGGATAAAATATGTATATATGCATATATTTTAAACATCGGCCATCAGGATATAGGTATGCGCATAAAATCACACTTTTCAAAAGCATGACTTTATTTATTTTGGTATATCACATATTATATGTTTATTAGATTTTTAAGATACACAGTGATATGTTTTAATTAAAACTATAGTATTGAATAGGTTAATATTTGGTACCTACCTATGGATAAAAAAAAAGTGTAAATAAACTACAGTGCATAAATGTTTAGATCGAAGTACAATGTTTTAAAAGTGCGTATAAAAATTAACTCTAGAATATAGAACAGAGTCAAATATATGATGACGAAATAACCTTATTCATAAACGATGTATGGTTTTTTTAAAAACTTCAAATTTAAGTTTACAATTTAGTTGTTGGTATTAGGTGAAAATTACTCAGTTTTAATATTTAAAATTTTAAAATACCTTTAAGCTATATATTCATCAGTATTTTAACTGATAGTTATGATAGTTATAACTATTTACTATATTTCGGGTACAATAATAATTAAACTCATATTGTATTAATTCTATTTTTTTGTAACATTTTATAATTATATGCATTTTGTGTTATTAATTTATAGTCGATACTGTTCGTAGAATTTGTGGACATAATTTCTATTATGGATCGGATAAAAGATAGTTGTTGCTATTTTGTATTACAACAGAATGTTGTGTGTACCTTGCTTTTAAGGTATTTGTACTGCAGAGCATCAATTGGAAACGAACCGGGGTTTTCAAACAAGTTTAGGTAGACTTGATGTAATATATTGGAATTATATTGCATAATATGGTAGATGTTAGACACGGTTTAATTTGGTCCTAGATCAAATCCCTTGTAGGACACTAGGACGGAATAGATAGTATTTCGTTAAATGCGTATTCATACAATACCGGCGTTGTTTTACACTACCTACCTAAAAATATGAAACAATACATTTACACGTTTTTCGTTTTGGTTAACAAAACAAAAACACTGATATATGAGTTGCCATTATTATTAAATTAAATTATTCCTATCACACGATATTACAATATTATTTGATTCGTCTGTTCATACGACATGACAAATTTAACGCTTCTTCTTTTTCTTCAATACCCCCCTATATACCTATTAAACGATGATTGCTATCGCAGCAGGTTTTCTGTCGACTGTCACCTGAAATACACCAATACTCACACATACACACACCCACACGCACACACACACACTATAAAATAAACAATTATTATAATTCCCAACCACAATGTATATCATACGCTTCACCAAACTAATAAATATTATACGGATAATGACGTATATTAATAATATATTATATTTGAGACCGGCGCTTGGTACTGCGGTAATGTATTCAATCAGCAGGCTGTGTTTAAGTTTAGCTGAGTCAAACACAGTAGTAAGTAGAGCAACTATAATAATAATTGTTGTTGTACTTGGAATGGGGTATATAGTTTTAAGTTTTAACCACCACGTTACAGTTGCGTGCCACAACACTCGCACTACACCGCGCGCTAAACTAATAACATTGTGTTTATTGAACTCGAAACGAGGAACTCGACGTTAATAATATACGATACGACAATACGTTCTTCGTTTTTGGCGAGTCTGTATTGTGATGATAATATACTATACAGGGCGATTCAACAGACACGCACTTGTCCCATTTTATCCTTTATTGATTTATACAAATTCAGTTTTATTTTATATTTTATTCTTATTATTCTTGCGTCTTTTATATTTTCTTGTTCTTATTAATTTTTTTAAAAGTTTACTTAATGACTCACATTTTCAAATACCAACTATTATTACATTTACATAGTTCGCTACAGCGGTACAATTTTTTGTTGTTACTTCAAACAAGAAATTCCCTTTTTACTGTAAATTGATTTTCGCCGGCAGATTATTGTTTTCAAAATGGTGTGGTACCTAAATCGAAATTCTATCGAATAGTTTCACAGTGTTTGAGTTAATATTAATAGTCAATGTGGTAACTCCAGGTTTGAAAATGATGGCAATTAAGACGTATATAGTCGATAACTCCAAAAATCAGAATTTTAATGATGATTAGTTAAATTATTGTATTATTATACAATGGTAGTGCGAGTTTGCTTGTAAAGTCGCTCTGTAAATTATTTGTCGAAATGCCGGCGAACGATTTTAAGACATTCCGACCGTTGTATACATTTAAGTACCTACCAAGCATATAATTTATTATACACGAATAAATATTTATTATATTACATACTTATACGTCTTGTCATAGTGAAATGTCACAAGTACTGACCGATGGCCGGCATGCGTCGTGGGACCACTATAGGCATCAGTGCGTCACCATACACTTTGTATGTTCGAATTATTGTTTCGACTAACGTTTGTGGAGTGAATTCCCTTCGGTTTTGTGTAGGTATGCTTAAAATGATTCCATGCCTATTGGACGACCGCCACAGACCTCAATGTCACACGTTGGTTGTGTCGTATTTTGTATTTTGTTCAATGTGATGGAAAGATGTAACGAAAAGTATTTTATACTTGGATTATTCATGATAGAATTCTTGCGAGTTTATTCGAATTTCCTTTATAATAATATTGAACAAATACATCTATATACATCATTATATTGTTTATAAATTAGCCATATGATTACATCAGGGAATAAGTGTTTTTATACCTACGGCTACAACTTCTGCATAGACTATAGAGTAGAACAATTTTCTAAGAAAATACTTGTTTTGGTCCTCGTTCGCGCTAGTGATCACAGCTGTTTTCGTTATCATAAAATAGCTGTAAGTTATGGTTGTATATTTCTTAGAACACAAAACAAAATTAATGGTTTCTTCTAACCACAACCAGCAAAATTGAAGGCGCATAGTCGTAGGTCACCCATAGACATATATGTTGCTTATATATGTCTATGGGGTCGCGTCATGTTGATGAAATCGCATTGTGGTTGGACATTGAGTTTTTGGTATCATGGAATAACCAAGTTGCAACCGAGATACCAAGAATTCATTGCAGCTCAACTTTTAAACCATATTGGTTACCAGTTAAAACTATATAGTTACCACGCCCTCGCACAACACGACACACAATGTAGCAGCTGTGAATCCGGTTTGATGAGCTCAGCAGCTGCTGACGTACCTGGTTACTGGTTAATTATATCATGGAGTAGATAATAATATATTGTATAAGTTTTATTTTAGAACACACGTAGTCTTATTGAATGCTATAGTGCCGTTTTTAAGTATAAGAGGTAATTTCTCTCATAGTTGAAAAGATCTTTGAGAGTGACAACAAGACGTGTTTTTGTTGTACTTTTCTATAAATTTCACAGAATTGTTATGAAACAGGATTACAGAAAGAAAAAAATGTGATAATACCTATATGATTCGTATCGACTTTCGGTAGGTAAGAAAACAAACAATACAATAATATAAGTCAAATTTTGTAACACTACATTGCCTAATTTAACATTTAGTAAATAATAAGACATACAATACAATACCTACATGGACGACGATGCAAAGTGTACAACGAAGGTACACATTATATCATAACAAAATAAAATGTATTATGGACACTAGTGTTTTTTCCCGGTCACGATGAGCGCATAGGCCTATATTATTATGTATACCATGGCAAGCACTCTATATGTACTTGTTATTAAAACGAAATTTTGACAAATCGTTAGTAGTGGGGTGTAATTAGCGTTTCCCAGGGGTCCCTATGATACGCGTAGGTATATATATACGCACTGAGATAATAATAATGATGTCACGTGCGTGCACATATTGTTATATTATATTCGTTATATTACACACATAAGCTATGATATAAAGCTTAATGTTGTGCAAGTCGATTTTGGCGAGGAGGGGAGATTAAACATTAAAACGAAACCGCTTATATATATTAAAGAGATCGAAAATTCATACGTGTGACCAAAGGTACCCATATTATCGGCGTGTACATTTCGCCTATATTTGAGCGTAATTTAAAAATATTGTAGTCGCTCAACGAAAAGACTTATTATGCGTTTATGACTAATATAATACGTCTATAATGTACCTATATTATAATTTGTTACGAATAGAATATTTTCTTGGTGGGTCTTTATTTTAGTTTATTTTTAGTTTATATTTTAGTATTAATCATTATTACATAGTGTTTTATATTTTTGTTCGTCATCGCCAATGGAAAAAGTATGTACTAAAAAACAAAGAAAAGAGTTTACACAGATTCCCGTAGATTAGTACGCCTGCAACCTGAGTTATTTTATTCGTATACTCTTGATATATTTTGGTTTAGATGTTTTTTTTTTTTTTTTGGGCACGGACCCAAAGCAGAAATCTGGGGGGGGGGCCTCAATTTTTGTTAATGTAGAATTACAATATTGGAATCACTGTCCACCATGAACTAAGATGGTACTATCTTAGTTTGTGCACCTCATGATACGTATTATAATATTATATATTATATATTATATTATCACTCATACATGTAATTTGAAATATAGTTATTTCAGGACCTGTAGAATTATTAAAAAAATTTAGAAAAACTGTCCACCATGAACTAAGATGGTACTATCTTAGTTTGTGCACCTCATGATACGTATTATAATATTATATATTATATATTATATTATCACACATACATGTAATTTGAAATATAGTTATTTCAGGACCTGTAGAATTATTAAAAAAATTTAGAAAATAATATTCTACGGAGGGAGAGGGACAGGACCCCTAGGCCCCTTTGATCCGTCCCTGGTTTTATGTGCTGTTATAATCACTTTGCTTATGATGTCGTCTGGCTCATATTCTTTAATTAGGTACACAATTTAACGAAAAATGGCTGCACCATAACTGCATATTATATTATATTCCTATTATATTATATTATATTATATTACATCTATAATAACTGCATCCATACTTGCATGTCGAACATAAGCCTGTTATACGAATACAATGCAATTATTTTCTTACAACGACCTATGGCTGGACATGTATTAAACTAAAATCCAAAATACTGTACCAGTATAAAATGTATTTAGATTTATTTGTTTTAAACAGATTATTTTGAACCAAAAATATTATTTATCAAATTTAAAAATAAATTTTGCAGGACTGCGTAATTTCAAGTCTTCTACGTGAACTTTTAACCTGAAAAAATATTAGTATTCTCATTTGATTTTTCTGTCGGTTTTTCAGTATTTAAGGATCCATTCAAAAATATATATAATATTTGATTAGATAAAAACCATGTTAACAAATTACATTTTTTTTACCTAAAAATCATTTTTTAAAAAAAATAGTTTTTAGTGTGAGATGCTCTACGCCTCTAAAACCCCTAAAATGCTCTAATAAAAAAAAAACAATACAAATTGTCAAAAAATGCAAAATTACAACTTTTTATTCTGAATCAAAATCACATGCAACGTATATGTTATAAAATGAACATCCCTAGTATCGGGAAACTACTATGAAAACGTGCATCGAGGTCCTAGCCTAGAAATGGCCACTACCCCTCCATATCGTAAAAAAATAATTTTTTTC
This sequence comes from Myzus persicae, assembly GCF_001856785.1. NCBI lineage: Eukaryota > Metazoa > Arthropoda > Insecta > Hemiptera > Aphididae > Myzus > Myzus persicae. The sequence continues at coordinate 232,006 of NW_019102045.1, read as the reverse complement.
AAAATTTATCGACAATGTGTTTTTAAGATTATAGACATCGATTTTTCGGAATTTTTTGGTAACGGTTGTGTCTTGTCCGCAGGTCCGTGTGATGGGTGCGCCGGAAGACCGCGGCCGCCATGTTTGTCAGACGGCGGACGTTGTTCGCGGCACCACTCAGCGCGGTGCGGTACGGCGCCCGGTGCGGTGTGCGACGTGTGCGGCTCGGCAATCGCGGTCGGCGACCGGCAGCGGCTGTGGCTGCTGCGACAGCTGAGGTGGCGGCGGCGTCGTTGATAAGGCGCCGGTGGCGGCCAGCACCATGGTGGTGTCGCCCGCAGGATGAAGAAGCAAAACGTCCGCACATTATCGTTGATCGTTTGTACGTTCACCTATCTGCTCATCGGCGCCGCCGTGTTCGACGCCCTGGAGTCCGAGACGGAGATACGCCGGAAACAAGCGCTGGACTGTAAGTTTCCGGACCACCGGCCGCAGAATATAATAATATATAAGTTTACTTAGCAAAGTCTTACCAGCTCTTCTACCCACGAGACCCGCAGCCCACCACACCCTCACCACAAATGGCCCGAATCAAGAATAAGACTATTTTAGTTATGGGTATATAGTGCTAAACTGGTAGAAGAAAGTCGTTCTCGCTTCTCGACTCTCGAGACGTATGCGACGACGGTGTGAGCGACCTAGACCTCTTCCTATATATATATGATAAAGACATAATATATTATTATGCGGTCTGCTGGATGTCGTATAACCTATTCAAATCATATTTTATCACGTAAAGATTGTTTACGTTCGTTATTAATCGGTGGTCTTGAGCATTTTTTTACCTAACTTGCAACAAATAAAAACAATATACACACTACAAAGTACTACACATCTACATTAATATTGTTCCGTTGTTAACAAATAACTATTTAGTTATTTAATAAAATAATAAATTCCACGCTAGGATCAGATCGGAATAAAATGTAATAAATAAAAATGATATTTCATCATACTTCGTAATGTTTAAACTCAATTCTAAAACTTACTCGATCCGTTATTGGGTCATTACCCACTAGTTTAGATAGCTGTTGTGGGGAGGAGGGGGGGGGCTCGTGGTTTGTAGTTTATGCTACGATAGCCACCCAAACTCTTCACCACCAACATAATATTATGTCCATTATAACTATTAACTCTAAACGGTTGTACACGATTTCGGATTAACTATATAGAATATCGGTTGAATGTTGTGTATCGATATTTACAGAATATTAAATCGAAAGTTGATATTTTAAACGATTTCCAAAGATAAAAATTTTTTTTTGGAATAATCGATAGATAATTAGGTGTTATAAATAAGTATGCACTATGGCAATTTATCGTATAAAAAATAAAATGTTGAGTATTTTTTCGTCATCAATAATTAATGTCAGACCTATTTGAAATGTAATATTATACGGCAACACACATTAAATCATATATTGTATGTACAGCGAATTAGGGTATGCCACCCTGCACCTCAGCATTACACTGACCAGTATCAGCATTGAGTCTATATTATCCTAAACCTCTATAAATCATCACTATTGAATAGTGCCGGACAGACCGAATTCGTTTCTACTGAAATACGTTAACATTAGGCCTGTGGCTTACCTATTATATTATCATTCGAAAAGGAATAGACATCGGGGTCATCGTCAACATCCCGCGATTCGGAAAAATGACAAGGTAAATGTTTTTTTGTGTATGGTGCTTGACGTTGTGTTGTATGAATTATATTATACTATAATATATTACATACAACTTTCAACTGTGGAAACACCATATTTTCGGTCAAGGGTGGATGTGTATTTTTCTCACGCGCGTACAACTGTCTTGTGTAGGTGATTTTTTCTCACGGAAACTTGGACACGCTGACAAAATTCCATTATTACACCCAGTCACGGGGTCGGTGGCTTAAGGTTCGTCTGCAGGGAACACCCTGTACAAAGGAAAAGTGGAAAATAAAAATAATAATAATAATAAATAAACGAAAAGAAAAACATACATTCGTATACGCACACAAACACAATACATTACGCGACTTGAGTGCATGTTTCGTATTTTCTACACAAAATTCTGTCCATACAAAACCTTTTTACTACGCCGTCATGGTTCGACAACGTTTTATAAATGATACCGTTCAGAGAGAACCCGAAAATATACGAGTATCCACTTAATGTTTCCCATCTGCTTTTGTTAGCCATTAGGATTTTGATAAAATACTATACAATAAATTATATATGTATAATATTATGCACTATTATGCTATAACATTATATTAGTATATTATCTATATGTAAAAAAAATACTGCGTATTTGGATTTAGCAAACGATCGTCAAAACTCAAAAGTAATTTCCATAATATTATTACGTTATACGAATCTATCTTTTGAAAAAACCGCATTGTATTCATTTTTATATAATACAATTTTTGAATCCAACAGTTATTTCTATGTCAATACAAATTTATGTTTGGATTTTTAATCTTCAATATTTCGGTAAATATTTACGACTACGACACAGTAATAATCCTGTATATCAAAATTAGTTTTATGAAGTCAGTTTAGTTATTATATGTACAGCTCCTGGCTCCAACCGAATTGATGCATATAGGTAATACTATCATACTTAGGTTTCTCGCAATATTAGCACTGAGATACTACTTTGAAGGGAAATTTCGTTAAAATCTGTAGTACCAAACTCATCTTGATGTCGAACTTGTGAGCTGTGCCAAAGTACTTGAGGTATTTTAGCTGAAAAGTTAACAATTTTTACAGAATACAAATTGATTTAGTAAGCTTAAGAATTATGATCATACAAATCATATATGTATTGAAAAATATTGAATATAGAGTTAAAGAGAAAAGTTTTTATAATATTCAGAAAATACGGAGTACTCGTAGATAATAATTGAAACATATTTATAAGTTATTCGAGTTGAAACTTGTATGGATATCAAAATGACAACAATTTAAATCGATAATTACAGTTGTAATTAATGATTATTCCGTATGAAAACAAACCATATTTATTTATTCTGTGCTCAATAAAGATAATTAAAAATCCATAAATCATTTTGTCAGCTAAATACTTTCAATTTGTTTAAGTATATGAATACAAAAATTAAATTAAACAAAAATAATAATATTCAAATATAAAAAATGTATATCTGATGATATAAATTTAAAGGTACAAAATTACCTAATTTTATAAATTAAAAACTACCATGGGGTTCAATGAAATACGTCAATCAAAACTACTCCTCGGTAATGAATTACACTCACATTGGACGTTTATATAAACCATGTATTATGCACATGAATGGAGTATATTATAATCTAATTACACTTGGGGTTAAAAATAGCTGATGTACTATGTTTATAACGAGAAGATTCGGTATTTATTTAGTAGTCGTTAGTTAATGATTAAACGTTTTACATTTTCTACCTATTCATTCATCATTGGTATAATAAAATCAATACAGATAATATTACAATTATATTATTATATTATACGGATAAAATCATCTCAACGGGGATAAATATTCTTTTTATTTTTAAACGAAGTTAATTAATTATTAATTACTAATTATTATACTATAGATAAATGTTTCATCAACGTTATTGGATTTCAACACAAAAATATCTTATTGCCGAAGTATGGCTATTATAAAAGGTCATCTCTTTGAAAAGGCTTCATTGAAATGTTGCCTGTAAATTATTTTAAAGACCATGTGACTATTCAGAATTGACTTCAGAGAAAATGTAAACTAATTTCTGAAAGATTATTATTTTATAAAGTTCTAAAAATAATTAAAAGCATCAGAGAAGCCATTAACATTTATAATGACAGTGCATCGATTGAAAACATCAATAATATGTAATCATAAATAAAAATTGTGATGCAATTGCATTAACAATTTATTATTTTAATTTAAATAAAACATAATATACTTAATAAGTAGAAATACATAATATGTTCAGTTGATTTTACTCAATTAATAAAAATGATTGTTTTTAGAAAATTTATATAAATTACTCAATTTGTCTTACTGCCTAAAATTTAAAAAAAATGGAATTAATGGGTTTTTACTTTTTAAGCCATCCCCAATTTCTTATCATAATCAACAATGAAAAATATTATTTTCTTATAGTTACACAGCGTTAAGTATACTACTGTTAGCACAATTTTTATGATAGAGTTTTATATTTAATTTTTTTTTTTTTAGAAATATTTACAATATTACTTAATTTACTTAATTTAATAAGTAGATTTAATGAACGTATTGTAATTACAATAACATAAACTATTAAATGACATGAGTAGAAAAAATATCCATTTTTAGCAAGCAACGTGTATAATATACAGGGTGATTCACCAAGCATACTCTCTCTAATTTTTTCCTTTAATAATAGTTGTATTCAAATTCTAAATTTTGGATTTTTTAAAAATATTCAAAGGCAATTTTTCAAATTATTGAATTTGCTTGTACTATTTTCACGTGTATTTACTATTTAGTAACCTGGGTTGACAGAATATTCTGGTTTTCAAATGAGAACCCCCTATTTATTTTGTACTTTAAATTATTTAGTGGATTATTTTTTCGAAAATGTTAGTATACTTAATTCAAAATTTAACCGAGTAGTTTCTGAGTTATTGAAAAAGTGTGTATACCTAAGGGTAACTGTCCTTAAAAATGGTTTTACAAAAATTTCAATTAGTCGTCATATTGGATCTAGTATTTATTATACTTGTGCTATTTTTACAAATTATTTATGTGGACAGATTAATATTAATCACTACAATTTTCCAATTACCATAGCCCCTCTATTTTACAAACACAATAGAATGGACCTATTATTCTCAGTGCGGAAAGTACTAACTAAATAATCCAAACACTCTACTCGTACCAATTTTGATTTCTGATAGGTCAAAATGTATTCAGAAAAATTGTTTTTAAAATATTTTACTGCAGAAAATGGGGGTTTACATTTGTAATACAGAAGTTTATATCTCCACACAACACTCCTTAAGTAGTATAAACATTTTCTTAAATAAGAAAATATGGTTATATTTAAAAATTTCAAAAATTGGATTTTGAGTAACTGCAATTATTGATGAAAAAATAACGAACTACGCCATGTATAATAATAGTAATAACAACACAATTAAAGTTATAATAATAATTATATCTCGAATTTTTGTGAAAATACATAATATTATCGAATACAAACCTTTTTAATTCTTATTAAAAATAATTATATTCTAGAACAACCTGAATAAAACAAAAGCTATTATTTTTTTAAATTTGTTTTCGTATCTTATGAAGTAAATTTATATTCTATAACATATTAATAGTAGGCACATAATATTATTTCGTAAGAATTTAATATTTTTATACTTACCTATTGACAGACATATTGGCACTAACCATTAAGTATCTTATAGGAAATGTGATTAATCTGTCGTAAACCGTAATAGACAGCGTTAGAATAAATCAGATATATTATGTAAATGTTTTTAATATCGCTGTATTGGTTATAGGTATAGACTAGTACTCTAGCAGTCTATTAAAGTCTAAAGTGACTATTTCATGTCCAATCTTTCGTGCTTTTGTACAGCACTTTTATTTTTTGGTAGGTATAATAAAAATTTTAAAAATGAATGCCCGTGCCCTCTTAATAATAATAATAATAATTATAATATAATAAATAGTGGGTGTTTAAAATATTTATGTATACCTGCAATTTCATAATAAAAACCAAACAAACTAAAATTATATTTTAAAAGTAGATACCTATATTATATATTACTGAAAAAACTTTAAAGTAATAAAGTTACTTCCAATTTTACAGTGTAACGTGATTTTTATCTAAAAAATAATATAATATCATTTATTTGATATAAATAAATAATGTTTTTTAAGATAATATCAATCAAACATAGTGATACTTCCAGTTTATTCAAACAATAAATGTGGATTGGATTTTTCTGATGTGTATTGTATCTGCATTTTAAAACGTAAAATAATACGAAAAAATCGAAAGTGTTATTTTACATCTTTTTGATATCAGTTATTTTAATAGATAAATAAATGTTGCATATTTTTTAATTGTGTTCATTTGCTACTATTAATAGTATACGAGTATATATATTTTTAATATTTTTTATTATCAATTTATCTCAACAATTATATTAGTAATAATAATTATATGATTAAAACAATTAATTAATAATAAAGAAAATTAAAATTAACTGTTACTATTTACTAATTCTATAATTGTTAACATCACATTACATTTTTTTTTTGTAAAATATTTTAATTCAACTTACATTATTATTCACAACTTATACTTAAGTATTTTCGTTAACAAGTTATATAATAGTTGTATATCCTTATTTATTTTGATTTCCTAATATTATATTATATTTGCATGTAAAATTAATTACACGGGATTGTATTTCTTTCTTCTTATAGATTCGTGTAATAGAAAAAGTTATTTCAATTCATTTTATGAAATTAATTTTTTGTAATACGACCTAAGCAGCATTTTGTCGGAAAGCTGCTAGTAAATACGGCTAGAATAGAATAAATATAAAATTAATTAAGTGTAGGCAGCACATCACAAGGTGGTAATTCAAAACCTGATCCAATTCATTAGTAGATATTATTCAAACATTAATCAGCAACAATTTATTCTAAAAAAAGTATTCTAAAATTATCTACTCTATTATTCTACTCAATTATTATATTAAATTATATATACCTCAATAAATTAGGAAAGAAATATTGTATTATACGATTCTTCCAGAAAGTCGTGTCAATAGGTCGAATTGATGAGCAATGTACTCAATTAATGTTATCGAGGAAGAAAAATTCTGAATAATTAACTGTGGAATAATTGAGCATACATTATGTGTTACTATTGTTTCGTGCGATTGTCGCGTGGGAAATCGATAAAAAAAAGAAACAGACAAAGAGGCCAATATAAATTGTATTGTACCCGCAATGGCGTAATGCGGATGACCGTTATTGGTGTCGTTATGTATCCGACTCAACGATAAAAATAATATAAAAATAAAAAAAACGTGCCACGTTCAATTTGTACTATTTTTTTTATATATATATATAATTTATCAAACAGAGCGGGGATTAAAAATTTGTTCATAATATTATGTTATAGTCGAGTATCAGTCGTATTATATATTTTCTTTCTCTCTGTCTTACGTATACTGCAGAGTCTCTCCTCGCGCTCTGTACTTGTACCATTATCTATGTTAGGTATGTTGGTGTGTATATATATATACATAAACTATATCTTTCTTTTTCTTTTCACTCTATATAATATTATCTGTTTATAACTCGAAATATGATATATTATGAAAAACAGCCGTGGCAGCGCAATGGCGTGTGTGTTGAACGCGTAGTAAAGCGAGAAAAATAAAATATATTTAAAAGTCAGGGGAAGTCTAAAGAGCAGAGTGCAGGGGGAAAAAACAGGGCGTACGGTGAAGTCGTCGAGAAATTAAAGTCGTCGCCGGGAGAAGAAAAATACGGCGGACAATGAGTGCCGACGGCGTCGAAGGGTTTATGCGGGGCGGCTGCAGCGTGTATACGGCAGTGGCGGCGCGGCGGCGGCGTCGACGACGACGATTGCGTTTACTCTCACCCCCCCCCCCCCCCCCCCCCCCC